>NW_027009532.1:0-43844 GCF_036934945.1 Oncorhynchus masou masou | reverse complement strand
TGGATCATAGATTATAGATCATAGATTATAGATCATAGATTATAGATCATAGATTATAGATTATAGATCATAGATTATAGATCATAGATTATAGATTATAGATCATAGATTATAGATCATAGATCATAGATTATAGATCATAGATTATAGATTCATATGTAACCCGTTTCAGGAAACTACGCAAGTCACTACTTCACACAAGAGCCATTTGAAAGTATTTTTTTTTATCAAAATGCGTTTTTGGGTAGAAATGCCTTCTGGGACATGTGAAATTTCATGTGCCTTAATAACAGACATGTATGCCATCTGTAAATACGAATAAAAATTGTTCAAATTACGAGCCCAGTTGGTTAAGCCACTAAAACAATACAACCACCTTCCTGCTAGCCATGATTGGCTGAGATAATAAGTGGGCTGGACATGCCAAGAGATGAGTTCGGATTGGTCTGCCATATAGCACGCTTCTGTCTATTTTAGCTGGTTAGATTGTGTAGGTAATCCTGTCTAACGCAGCTTTTTTTTTTAAACAGGGGGAGTTGGCTCAGGTCTGGCTCCTGACTCTGCCACACTCTCCCTGTGCCACCCCCCAAAAAATGTTGGGGCTGCCTCTCGGGCTTCCAGCCGCTCTGCCGTGCTAGCTCCTCATAATGCCGCCTCTCTGCTTTCGCTGCCTCCAGCTCGGCTTTGGGGCGGCAATATTCCCTGGCTCTGCCCAGGGTCCTTTCCCGTCAAGGATCTCCTCCCAAGTCCATTCCTCCAAATAGTTGAGCCTCCCACTGCTGCTGCTGCTGCTGCTCCTCCTGCTGCCTCTGCTGCTGCTGCCTCTGTTTACCATGCCACTTGGTCCTTGGTTGGTGGGTGACTCTGTAACGGTTTTCTTCTGGTGAAAGAGAGGCGGACCAAAATGCAGCGTGGTTAGTTTTGTACATCTTTAATAAAGATGAAAATAAAACAAGCTACAAAACAAGAAACGTGAAAAAAACGAAACAGTCCTATTTTGTTTTTTGTAATGATTTATTATCTTCAATACCATTCATTCTTTACAACTCATAATTTTCATACATAATCAAATAATGGTATTTTAATTAAACTAATTTAACTAAACATAAACCCCAAACAAAACCTTAGGGGAGCATCTTCCCTCCCAGTCACCCTACAAAATACCTTTCCCTATCTCCCCGTCCCTAATCTATCCCCTTACATACCTTAAGGGAACATTCCCCTTCCAAATCTAAATGACACCCAGCACTAAACCCCCCTTCCACCTCTCCCGAGCAGCATGCTGCCCCCACTTCCTCTCCTCCCTCTTCATCCTACCCTCAAATCTCCTTCCACCCTCCTCACTATCCCTTCCACCCCCCAATCTCTCCCTGTCTTCACCATGTTCTGCCTGGCTTCCCACAGCCCCCGTTTAAAGAGACTCATGAGAAGCCAGAGCAGAAACCTGTCCCTATCCGTCCCTCTCGCTCTCCCTACACCTCTCTCTAACCTGGCCCGCGTCAATACAAAATCCCCCCTTACCTAACCTAACAACACCCGAGCCCTAGCCCATACTACTCCGGCAAAGGCACAGTCCCAAAAGACATGGCGCACAGTCTCCTCCCTGCCACAAGAGGATCTTGGACAGGTGGGGGATTGCAACAAACTATACCGGTACATGATGGAACGTACCGGCAAGCACTTATGGAGGTTCAACCAATTCAGGTCCTTGAGCCTGTTGTCCAGACCCCGCGCCTGCACTCCCTCCCAGACCACTTCCGAGATGCCCACTACAGGCGCCGGACTCCCTGCCTTTCTGACCTCCTCGTACAGGTGCCTGTGATCTAAACCTACTCGGGCAACTTCAACCTCAGGGTGCGCACGCAGCCACTTGGCCGCATGACCAAAGTGCCACGGCAGCTGTTCCGCCCGAGGACCCGTGTTAGACCACACCATTACGCTTCTCGCCTGATATGAGAAGAACACCGCAGGAGGTAACCGGACGGGTGTATCACTGGATGAGCAAGCTCCGTTAACAGAAAGAAACAAACATTGTGTCCAGCTTGAGGGGAAATGTGGTACCCCTCTACCTCCCTCCCCGATGGGACAGATCATGCGTGCCCTGGCGACCCACTCGCACCTGCCACTCCACATAAACTGAAACACAAGCCTCACTAGAGGCCTCCTCAGACAAGCCGGCAATGGGTAGATGTATGCCAAATACAAAAGAGATGGCAATACATCCACCTTTAGGACCAGGACTTTTGGGTCCTCCCTGAGGAGGGCCTGGAAGCCTCTCCTCCCATTCCAAAACCCAAGGGAGTCTTTGAGGTGCCTTGCTGAGGAGACGTTATCCATGTATCTCCCCAGAAAGGCCCTCACCTCTTTGTCCTTAACGTATGGGTTGTAAATGTTGACAGTTACAATCCTAAAGTTGTTCTTCGCCAGGCTTGTTATTTCGTAGTGGCTCATCGGCTTCTCACCTCCCACTGCTCTTGCCCTTCTCAGGATATCATTGTGTTTCTCCTCTGTATATAGCGCGAAGTCGTATGCTCCCTCCAACAAGTTGCCTTTGAAACAAAACACGTCCTTCACTGTCAGCTTTAGAATCCCCATCAATATTATCCTTCCAAAAGTTTCCCGTCCTAAAGGCTCCAACTCCTTTTCCTTCCAAGCAAACCGAATCGTGTTGGCCAGCCCAATCCCAGGGACCGACCGTGTTGATGTATTTTGCACCATCTCCGCAAGGAGAATGGCGCTCGTTCTCTTCTCTTCCAAAACAAGGAAAAAAGAAAAACCAAAGTGACCGAGCCTATTCTGGTGACAACAAACACAGAGACAGGAAACCATCACCCACGAAATACCCAAAGAATATGGCTGCCTAAATATGGTTCCCAATCAGAGACAACGATAAACACCTGCCTCTGATTGAGAACCACTCGAGGCAACCATAGACTTACCTAAAATACTATACTAAACACAATCCCATAACTACAAACAACCCCAGACAAAACAAACCACATAAATCCCCATGTCACACCCTGGCCTAACCAAAATAATACCGAAAACACAGAATACTAAGGCCAGGGCGTGACAACAGTCAACTTAGTGTATGTAAACTTCTGACCCTCCTGGAATTGTGATACAGTGAATTATAAGTGAAATAATCTGTCTGTAAACAATTGTTGGAAAAATGACTTGTGTCATGCTCAAAGTAGATGTCCTTACCGACTTGCCAAAACTATAGTTTGTTAACAAGAAATTTGTGGAGTGGTTGAAAAATGAGTTTTAATGACTCCAACCTAAGTGTATGTAAACTTCCAACTTCAACTGTAGATTGACAGGTGAATTAAGCTTAAGGATTTGTTTATTTTTTTTTGCATATTTATTTTTATATAGCCTACACTTTCTTGCTCTGAACTTCTGTCACAAGTGGGGCGGGTGTAGGTTCTTGACAATGATCAGCTATTTGACAGCTCCAAGCAGTTCCACCACTTCTAACACTGCCAAAACATCTGCTATGTGGGTGTCTGTTACCACTGGTTAACACTCGATCTGATGGAATCTTAGCCTATATTAAGACCTGACTGAGTTCCACATAAAAAAAAAAAATCAAAATCAAATCTCAAAAGGATCACCTAGTTCCATACCTACGGACTGTTTGTCTAATTTTAGGTGTGTCGCTCTGCAAGACCCTTCGGTTGCTCTACCACAACTACTTCTACCTCAGCATCTTCTTCGTTTCCTGCGTTAGCGTGGACCGCTATCTCGCCATCGTCCACCCGCTGCGCTCTGTGGTGTTACTCGGCCGCCGGCAGACCTGCTTCCTCTGTGCCATTATCTGGGCGATTTCCATGGTGATAAGTGTCCCTGTAGCTCACATGACTTTGCTACAACATTGCCCCGGAGACAATAATCGTACCGTGTGTACCCTGTATATGTTATTGGACGACACTGAGGAGAGCTTACCCTACTCAATCTGCTGTACCACCATCGGCTTCCTCTTACCTCTAAACTCCATCTGTTACTGTTGCCTCCGCAGGTAGTTACCCGTTACAGTATTGGTTGATTGGTTGATTTACTGATTAATTGATCCTGATTTATTAAATTATTGGAAACACAGCCTATAATATAGAGTGTTTGATTTGGCTCTATCTCTTTCTTTTAATATATTAATATATTATATATACTATTCTGTCAAACAACACCTCTCCAACATGATTTTAATTGGTCCACAGCATCAGGGAGCTCCGCCTCCGCAGCCGCCGGCCAACGGTACACCTCCACCGGAACAAGAGGGGACGTCTCCGTCTGACCCGCGTGTTGACTGCCGTGCTGACCCTCTTTGCCCTGTTCTACCTGCCCTACCACCTGAGCAGGAACGCGGCCATCGTGATGCATGCCATGTACCTGGGCAGGCCGGCGGTCTGGCAGCCCTTAGATCTGGTATTCTGCCTGGAGATCTGTCTATGTAGCCTGAATACCTGTGTCAACCCGCTGTTTACTTGCTTTGTGGGACGGCAGTTTAGAAAGGGCTTCAGGATACCTTTGGGTTCGCTGGGCTGCAGCTTTGGAAGAGTCAACGACAGCAATCAGCGGTGAATCATGTGACGTCAGTAACAGGGTTGTTTGAGAGAAAGAGGAACCAGAGGACCATAGGGCACGAGAGAGAGGGGCATGGTGGCCAGGGTTTGGCTGCTGTCACTCCACTGTGAATGAATGCTGAACGATCGGACCATGGTAAATGACCATCTCAATTATTTTAAAAATCCATCGTATCCCCATCGCCTCCCTTGATTGGAAAAGACTTGGCGGGGGTGGGTGTGTGTCTTTTATAGCAGCTGCACCACACAGATGATCAGATCTCAGACACAATGAGGAAGTTCTTCACATCTTAAGAATCACAGCAACGACCCTCTGTGGGTGGTTATATGTGTGATACAGCAACGACCCTGTCTGTGGGTGGTTATCTGTGTGATGCAGCAACGACCCTGTCTGTGGGTGGTTATCTGTGTGATACAGCAACGACCCTGTCTGTGGGTGGTTATCTGTGTGATACAGCAACGACCCTGTCTGTGGGTGGTTATCTGTGTGATACAGCAACGACCCTGTCTGTGGGTGGTTATCTGTGTGATACAGCAACGACCCTGTCTGTGAGTGGTTATCTGTGTGATAGAGCAACGACCCTGTCTGTGGGTGGTTATCTGTGTGATACAGCAACGACCCTGTCTGTGAGTGGTTATCTGTGTGATACAGCAACGACCCTGTCTGTGGGTGGTTATCTGTGTGATACAGCAACAAGCCTGTCTGTGGGTGGTTATCTGTGTGATACAGCAACGACCCTGTCTGTGGGTGGTTATCTGTGTGATACAGCAACAAGCCTGTCTGTGGGTGGTTATCTGTGTGATACAGCAACGACCCTGTCTGTGGGTGGTTGTCTTACTTACTTTATTTTGTACTGAGAATGGAATTGGTATGCATGTCACTTTTAGGTCGTCCTGAGGCATGGTCCGAGGGCTCAGGTCCTAGGGCTCAGGTCCTCCGGGAGGGGAGAACTCTATAGAAGAAAGCCCTGCCTCCAGCTGTTTGCTTAGAAATTCTAGGGACAATAAGGAGGCCTGCATCTTGTGAAAGTAGCGTACTTGTAGGCTGTACGGCAGGACCGAATCAGAGAGATAGGTAGGGGCAAGAAACACTTTGTAAGTAAAACCTTGAAATCAGCCCGATTAGTCTAATCTAGAAGTGACCAAAGCATGAATTCGTTTTTCTGCATAATTTTTGGGCAAAAAGTTGCAGAGTTATGCAATGTTACGAAGATGGAAAAAGCTGTCCTTAAAATATTCTAAAGAGAGATCGAGGTCCACAGTAACGTCGAGGTTCTTTACAGTTTTATTTGAGATGACTGTACAACCATTGAGATTAATTGTCAGAATCCAACAGCAGATCGCTTTGTTTCTTGGGACCTAGAACTATCTGGACCTAGAACTAACAGAACTCTGTTTTTTCTGCCATCCACTTCCATATGTCTGAAACACAGACTTCCTGTGTAGGCAATTAGGCGGGGTTCACCATGTTTTATCGAAATGTACAGCTGCGTGTCGTCCAGTAGCAGTGAAAGTTAACATTGTGTTTCCAAATGACCAAGAGGTAGAATATATAGAGATATCATGACGTTAGCCTGCGAGTAGGTTTATGACAGTCATAAATACAGTACCTCTTCCCCCCTTTTTCCTCTCTCTACCCTACTGATGTTACATTTGCAAAACCCCTTGGTTAACATAGAGATTCTGGGAACATCAGAAGGTGGGGGGAAATGAACTATATTCTGGTAATCCGACCAATGGAACATATGCGGTGGTGCTTAATGAATATGATGTCAGTTCGGTTGTCATCTGAGACATTCTCATCAATGATAAGATGACATAAACTCTACAGTGGAAAGTCTACACATCAGAGTTATCGGATTCACATGGAATTGTTGTTCAATATAAATGTTTGAATATGAAATTATTCGTGATGGGATGAAATGTGATTTTAGCTTCTAAAATGTGAGATTTGGGTTTTCAAGGTAGGGCTCTGCTCAATCAGTGGCCTGCCCCTATGAAGGGACATGGGCTATAAAACTGTTCAAACACGCCCTCCTCTCCCTTCCTATATAAGCCCTTGACGACAATATAACTTCCTGTTCCGAGGATGTAGGACGACGGTCCGATGTCAGAATGGTTCAGATAATAACTACAGAACGAAGCCAACATCAGCGTGAGCTTTGGTTGCGAATGGTATGAACTTTGAACTCTTATTCACTACAGAAGTGATACCTCCTAGCCGTTGAGTTAGCAACAGCAGCTAAAAACGCAGGTTAGGAAGGAACAGACAGAGTATTCCGTCTAACACACAACAACGTTACTACAACGTATCCAATTTACTAGCAGAGGACTCTTCAAAGGACTCGGTTGGACAACACGGCCTTCCATCTACCACCAACCTTCCTACCACCAACCAACCTTCCGAAGTGCAGCTCAGAGTAAATATTTATTGCATTTTCCTTTTCCAAATGGGCGGTAATTTAGAATGCATAAGATTCTGTATTTACGATAGCACAGCTTCGCCCTTTGTTCCTCAGTCTTCCCGCTCTTTCACTCAAACCCAGCCCCTTTTCTTTTGTGTCACCAGCTGTCATATCTATTCCGCCCGCTAGGGACGTTTTCCTTTATGACGTAATTTGTAATCAAGTTATGATTTAATTATGTGTATGTGTAATTCTGTGTGATTAGTTAGGTATTTAGTAAATAAATAATTAAACCCAATTTTGTATTGCTGACTCAACTTGTTAGCCAGGGTTCGTGCAGATAACCAAGAATTTACAATTTTCAGATGACACTAAATTAAGACTGACTGGCTGACTGACTGACTGGCTGACTGGCTGACTGGCTGGCTGGCTGGCTGGCTGACTGACTGGCTGACTGGCTGACTGACTGGCTGACTGGCTGGCTGACTGGCTGACTGGTTGCGCACCAGGAACATCCTCTCTACTACCACCGTCAGGAAGATCATGAACTGTGGAGGTGAGTGCTACATAGGGACTTCATAATGGCTACATAGGGACTTAATAAGGAATACATAGGGACTTCATAATGGCCACATAGGGACTTCATAATGGCTACATAGGGACTTAATAAGGAATACATAGGGACTTCATAATGACTACATAATGACTTCATAAGGGCTACATAGGGACTTCACAAGGACTTTGTAAGGGCTACGTAGGGACTTTATAAGGACTTCATAATGACTACATAGTGACTTCATACGGGCTACATAGGGACTTTGTAACATTTTCATAATCTATACAGAACAACCTGTCTCCTACCACTGTCGGGAAGATCATGAACTGTGGAGATAGGATAAGATACATAAGGACTTCATAATGGCTACGTAAGGACTACATAACAGATTCCTAACCGATACATAACACCAAGAACACCACTGGTCTCCAAGGATAATAACTATGCTTTATGGGCCAAACCAACACACTTTACTCTTACTCACAGTTTTAATTGCAATGATTTGTGATATGACGTTGTTTTTTTTTACTATAACTAGTGTAGTTTCAATGTACTGATTGAAACTCTGTGTAAAATAATCTGCAAAACGGTCAAACATAAGAGAATGATCACTTGTTGGTTATTACTGCATTGTCGGAACTGGAAGCACAAGCATTTCGCTACACTCGCATCTGCTAACCATGTGTATGTGACAAATAAAATGTGATTTGTTTTATTTATTTTTTATTTATTTTACCTTTACCTTTATTTAACTAGGCAAGTCAGTTAAGAACCAATTCTTATTTTCAATGATGGCCTAGGAACAGTGGGTTAACTGCCTGTTTAGGGGCAGAATGACAGATTTGTACCTTGTCAGCTTGGGGGTTTGAACTTTCAACCTTTTGGTTACTAGTCCAATGCTCTAAACCACTAGGCTACCCTGCCGCCCCTTTGCTATATCAGGTGAGTGCCAGAAAGTATTTTAAGATCTATGGTCTGGATTAAGTCCTGGACTATAAAAAAAGCACAGTGGATGATCTCCATTGAAATACCTTTTGTAGTCCAGGATTAGGTTTGCGTCTTTCAAAGGCAATGTTCTCCAACGGATCAGATTGTATGGTCTTATTCTACTGTAGCAAATACATCAATGTCTGAGGGTGCTGCAGGTACAAGATATCCCCGATCTCAGCAGCATTACTGGGACTGGTCAGAGGTCGATAATCTATCATGTCACAGACTGAACCAATGGAGAAAAAGACAAATGACCTTGTGCTAATCAAATCTATAATTAAATACAGATCAATAATGGTAAGCACATCTTAGGAAAGAATGTTAAGTAGCCACTCCTTGTGCAGAGCAATGTACTTGTCACGTTCTGACCCTAGTTATCGTGTTAATTGTTTGTTTTAGTTGATCAGGACGTGAGTTGGGTGGGCATTCTATGTTTTGTGTGTTTGGGTTTCGTAGACCTCTTCCTCATCGTAGCCCTCTTCCTCCCCAACTCTAATTTTCCCCCTCCAGAATGATCTGATAGTGAGTGAGACGAAATCTACGATAAGGCACACGAGTCTTTGTGTCTCCCTGGGGACTCATTTGGGAGGCGCACATCACATCCTCTCTCTTGGTCTTCAGAGTGCAGGAAGTGGTTGACTGGGAAACCGTGTGATGCCTCCATCTGTCATTCCTGCCCGTTGAGATTTTGTATTTAATTTACCAGCTCATTCTGGTGGTCATTATTATTATGGTCTTAGACGTGAACTAACAGATCTGGGACCAGGTTAGGTGGTCATTATCCTGGTCTTAGACGTGAACTAACAGATCTGGGACCAGGTTAGGTGGTCATTATCCTGGTCTTAGACGTGAACTAACAGATCTGGGACCAGGTTAGGTGGTCAGCATCCTGGTCTTAGATGTGAACTAACAGATCTGGGACCAGGTTAGGTGTGTCCGAAAGAAAACATATTGAAGCCTTGAAATCAAAACACAGAAATGAGTGTAAAGAAATGAAATAAATCTTTACCTTGATAAAAAACGATATGAATAGACAGAATAAACAACTGTATCTTCCCACAATTTTTTTTAATGGTATCTACCAATATTAAAAAGGTTGAAGGTGTTTGGAACAACACTGACAACGTGATGCCATTTTGAAATGTCACACTTTTATAAAAGCGTCACTGAAGCTCAGGAAGGAGGTCAGTACATACACTTAACCCCCTAACATCAAACGTCCCTATCTGCAACCTTTAGTGTAGTCTGCTCTCAATATCCTCCTTCAGTGACAAGCCCCTGGTAGTGACCTAAAATTCCCCCCCCCCCTCGGTGACATACATTTGAACCCAATTTCCTTTATCCACATCATATTCCAACTGTGCCCCCCCCCTCCCCCCTCCACACCCACACCACACACACTCCAACATGTCACAGTAGGCCACCCTGAACTTTGCAGACTGCTGGTAGAGGTCGATCAAAAGACCAATGGGCACATGGAACACATATGCTGGGGTAAACTGTGGTGTTGCTGCAACCAAACTCCTCCTGAAGCAATTGTTGTTGATGCTGTTTTTCTTTTGTTGTTTTCCTTAAGACATGAGAGCAGCAGCAACAAAAAACCCCAGAGAAGTTTTCAAATCCACCCCGAGGTTTGTAAGATGGGAGTCCAATGACTTCTCTGCTTGGCCCACCTTGGACCGTCAGTATCTAGAGTAGGATGTCCAATACCTCCATCAGTGTCATGCCCATCACGTCGGCATTACGCGTCGAACACACCGACTGCGTCATTGCATCACTGCTGCTTAACATTTTACACAGCTCGTCAACTAGACTGATGTAGGTACCTTTTACACAGCTAGGCAACTAGACTGATGCAGGTACCTTTTACACAGCTAGGCAACTCGACTGATGCAGGTACCTTTTACACAGCTAGGCAACTCGACTGATGCAGGTACCTTTTTTGCACAGCTAGGCAACTAGATTGATGCAGGTACATTTTACACAGCTAGGCAACTAGACTGATGCAGGTACCTTTTACGTAGCTAGGCAACTCGACTGATGCAGGTACATTTTGCGGTTGGACACATGGAGGAGAGAATCATTTTCGCAGTATCCTCAAAACCGTGTCTTTTTTACACAACTGCTGACAAGGGAAGAAAATGGTAGTATAGTTAGAGAACCAGAGGATATGGTCAGGGTGACAACTGATCATTTCCAAGGTTTATTTAAGGAAAGGGAAATAGATGTAGAGCAGGGAAATGTGTTTTTAGAACACTTGTCCAGGCGGTTGCCGGAGGACATTAGAGAAGTGATGGAGGCCCAGATCTCACTAGAAGAGGTTGAGAGCGCTCTTAGGAGGATGGGCAAAGGGAAGGTGCCTGGGATGGATGGGCTGCCGGCTGAGTTTTATCTCAAGTTTTGGGGTATACTTGGACCAGTGGTCCTCGAAGTCTTGAAGGCCATCCTTGAGACGGGGGTCCCGGGGGGATCAATGGCTGTTGGTGTGCTGTCACTTTTATATAAGAAGGGGGAAGTAACAGACCTTGGCAACTGGCGGCCGTTGACCATGCTGTGTGTAGATTACAAGCTACTTGCAAAGGTTTTAGCAGACCGGTTGCGCACAGCCCTTCCCTACGTCGTCCATGAGGATCAGACGTGCGGGGTAGAGGGCCGCTCTATTAACATTTAACATTTAAGTCATTTAGCAGACGCTCTTATCCAGAGCGACTTACAAATTGGTGAATTCACCTTCTGACATCCAGTGGAACAGCCACTTTACAATAGTGCATCTAAATCATTAAGGGGGGGGGGGGTGGTGAGAAGGATTACTTATCCTATCCTAGGTATTCCTTGAAGAGGTGGGGTTTCAGGTGTCTCCGGAAGGTGGTGATTGACTCCGCTGTCCTGGCGTCGTGAGGGAGTTTGTTCCACCATTGGGGGGCCAGAGCAGCGAACAGTTTTGACTGGGCTGAGCGGGAACTGTACTTCCTCAATGGTAGGGAGGCGAGCAGGCCAGATGGAATAATTTTGCACGCCCAATTTTTCAGTTTTTGATTTGTTAAAAAGTTTGAAATATCCAATAAATGTTGTTCCACTTCATGATTGTGTCCCACTTGTTGTTGATTCTTCACAGAAAAATACAGTTTTATATCTTTATGTTTGAAGCCTGAAATGTGGCAAAAGGTCGCAAAGTTCAAGGGGGCCGAATACTTTCGCAAGGCACTGTAGGTTAAATTGGTATTTCAGATCAAAGTATTAACATGAGGTAAATGTAGTTTCTTGGTTAGAAAATATCCTAAAACAACAGTTTGTTGTCAAAATATCTGCCTGTCATATTCATCTTTTGATCTGAAATACAAATTCCATGAGTAAACAGCGAGTATTACCAGCTTTACCACACTGTTCCTATATTTACGCCACTAACTACACTACGCAAGCAGTATTTAGTTAACATAAATCTCACCTTTTTATGGTGTAATATTATGTTAAGTTTGTATGTGTTGTTTTTCTCTTCCCTTCCAGAGATGGAGTCCATTTCGCCGACCAGCTCACAGGAAGGACAGGAAGGACAGGAAGGACAGGAAGGACAGGAAGAGGACTTGTCTGGTCGTTGTTTTGACCTCCCTCATTCTACCTTACTTTTAACACACGTCAGTTCCGTTTAAATTCAGTCAATTCATAAAGTCATTTGTCTATAAAGTCTTAGGATAACATTCATTATTAGTGTTACATAGATTTCTAAATGGACAGAATGGAAACTCACACACCGGAGAATTCACAGGTGCTCTTGTCGGTCTCTTACGAGACGAAAGGAGAATGTATTTCTTTCATTTAAAACCACTTGAAAACCAGGGTGTTGAAACTGTTTGTGAAGTTATGTTCCATCGACTGGACCAGGACGTCCAGGGGCCATTTGTTTGTTTAGCTGTGTTATGGCTATATATTATTTTATGTTTTACCAGAGACAGACAGACACACACACCTCTCCTCCACTCCTCTCTGTCCCTCAGATCTCCAGTGCCCTGCTCTCTCTCTCTCTCTTTATGGCCATGTCTGAAGTTCCCCTACTATGTCTAGGCTTTATGAGTAGTCCCTGTATCTGTCTGCAGTTGTGCCAAAAAGAACTGCTCTTGTTGTTCTCTTACAGATTACAGGCTACACATTCATTTTATTTCTACACACACACACACACACACACACACACACACATCTCTTTCAATGGTTTAATAAAAAATAAAAAATGTTTTATAACACACATACCTGTCATGTTCTTTCCTGTACTTGAATACTTATTAAATTATGTTTTCATAGTCAGTTGTTTATTAATATCTAATTTAGACTGAATCTGCTTATTTCTTCCCTACACCTTTGCCGGTCTAAAACAAGATGAAAGTAAAAACACATTCTCTTCCTAATTAGTTTTTTTCCCGTCTGTATTTTGTCAGGCCAGTGAACCAGGTGGCAAACAGTACTACTTGTATGGACAGTTTAGGTTACCTAGGTTACCCTTTCCCTTTGTTACCATACTAACTGTCGTATAACCATAATTAGTGCTCCCGCTCACCTGGTGTACCATGCCAGGTGTGTATAATACTGACGTTAATGGGAGAGGGAAGGGGTTAAGGTGTGATCTTTACTCCCAAATGTCACTTAAATATAGCTTCCAAATGAAGAGAGACAATGACACAAAGTCATCTGGGGGAGAAAAAAAATGCAACTTTATGGACAACGGTGGATGGTTCTTAAAATAACCTTTGTGTTGGTTATGGGGCTCTGAAAAGAGCCGTTTCACTCCACGGCATACTGCCATGGGACATCACCTGCTGGCGATGAGAAGTAGGTGGTCAGCTTCTCCCTCACCTGGCGTGCCTGTCGGGGGGCGATGTTGGCACCTGCCCCCGGTGGCGTCAGGTTGGTGACCATTTGCCGTGCCCATCTCCATCCGGAGCGGCTCCCGGAATGACCTCTGCAGGAACTTCCAAATTCCTCTCCAAGCAGTCGAAGCTCTTGAATGAGACGTTGGAACTCCCCTGCCTGCTTTCAGGACTTTAACCATCTCTGGACCGACACAGACCTGCACTTTCGGGCGGGACTGGTCCCGGCCCAACTGCACGATCAAGACCACATTCCTCAACGTTGGTCTCATTGTTGAAAGAGCCTACTTCGCTATCTTGACTATTTATTATTGCATTTCACTCCGACACTGCATTTTGGAGGGAAATTATATTATAGGCTCTCACAATTAATTTGTGAATGTCATCGAATAAATAATATACTTGGCAAATAAATGAAAAAAAAATAATTATGCAATTAAACTTATTATGTAATACCACATTTTTATACTGGATATGCGTGCAACAAAAATTCAACATTCACATTTTGCAACATTCTGTCAAGTCTACGCATACGAATGGATGCATACGTTCGATTTACCACACAGAACGCACTGCAACTGCCTCGGCAACGCAATGCTGCAAGGCAAACGCAGCGTACCGTTGGAAAGTCAATGTACTTGCGGTGTATCGAAACGCAATGACACAGTCGGTGTGTTCGAAGCGTAAGGACTAGGAACTGACGTACAGCGTTCCAAATGAATGGCGCTCAAGACTTGATTTGATTTCAATGAGCTCAGTACAATGACTTGTGGCATCCTTCGATTTCGCTCCAACCGTTCTGGAACTGGAAGTGTCAAACGGTTTGGGACAGATGCGTTATTTTGTAATCCCACGAGCAGCAATAGTTGACACTGCTACAGGTCAGAGAACGTGATATCCGTTGTATCCTTGAACAATTGTTCATACACTTTCGTTGGTTGCCTGTAGTTGTTTTTCTAAGATCTCCATGATGTTTGCGTGGAAACCTGCGTGGAGGTGTTCGTACTGAGCCCAATGGAAGGCTCTGTCCTGGGATTGTCCCACTACTCGGTTTGCATCAAGGCGAGTAGCTCCGTGGTTCTCTCCAAGTTCATCAGAACAGCCTCCATGTGGCGCTATCTGCTCTTAGAATATCTGCACGTGAGGTTCCGGTGTCGTATTCACAATTTGTCATCGTTTTCACTGCTTTCCCCCACAAATTGGATTGTAACTAGTTAACACAGCCACAAAGTCTTAAACACCGCCCATTTCAATAATATCTTCTTAAATTTCGCATTTAAATCTAACCTTAACCCCACTGCTAACCTAATGCATAACAAAAAAAGCACATTTTTGTTTTAATGAATTGTTACGATTTAGTGTCAGACTTTGTGGTTGTGGTAATTAGTGGACACCCACAAGGTGGTGTTCTGGAGTGCACTTTCGGTTATGGGGGGAACGCGTCACAGTCACTTCAAAATAAAAGCTAATACGTTCAAAATAAAAGTTATGTAAATCACACAACCTGCCCGATATAATAGAAAAGAACACATGTAATGAATAAAATGATTTTCCCATGGGGTTTTCACTTAAATTGTTATTACTGAATATGTGTAGATTTGTAGACTGAACAAATCAGTTTCAGTGTATTGACTCGAGCAATTGCAATAATTAAAACTACACAATGACTGGGCCAATTAATACACTTCCACTTTAACATGGATCTAATTGCAATCTTGCGCACGAACGAGTTTCTCCAATGTCAGATTGGAGTCAGGAGTGCAGAGAGAGAGAGGAGGAACGCAGCGTAGCATTTCCACCCAGACCAGCATGACTGATCTTAAACTTCCCTTCTATCTGCGGTGCAGCAGCGACTTTGCTACAGGTCTTTGAGAGACAGATCTATTGCATTGCCCGATCCTACCCACTGTTTTCAGCGACAGACCGTAGGGTAGGATAGAAAAGCATGAACATAGAACGCACTGAGGAGCAAAGAGACGGCACGAGAGGACGGTAACGGTCCGGATAGAAGAGTTGCTTTGAAGAGGGTGAGTGGAAGACTAATAGGACTGTTGATTAAATTGCATGCCTCTGATTTGATGCTCTAGTATAACGTTTTTTTGTGTGTGTGTTATTTTTTTATACGTGCATTTACGATTCATCCCCAAATATATTATATTTGCTGTAAACTTGTTAAATATTTAGAATAATAATAGTTAGAATAAACGATACTTACCGTGTCAAAATGCTTAAACAAATCAATATGCAAATATTTAGGCAGATTACTCAAAATATCCCTTCAGAGTAGTTGACTAGAATCCTTCTCTTTGTATTTTTTCAACAAAAGACCCAATAACTTTTCTCTGCCAACAAACTGCCTGTGTGTGGAGTCAGTTAGTCAGTCTACTTGTTTTGCAGAAGAACCTACAACTCAGCTGCTGCCCATCTTTTTTAATGGAGCTCATATGAATAACTTCAAATGTGTTATTTTATCAAGCAGAATAGCTATGTTGTTTTCTTATCTAAGTTTTCATCAAATGTCAGGCATTTCATCTTTTCTGTGCGTGCGTGTGTGATATTGTGTGAGTGTGTGTGAGATTGTGTGTGTGTGTGTGTTACAATGCCATTTTAAAATGGCTGAACTAGATGTGTAGTTGTTGTGGTTGGTTCCTTTTATGAGTGGCAGGAATAGAAACTGTAAACGAGGAGACCACTTTGAAAAGATATTACAGTTGTAAAAATGAAAATGCATAATGACATTAACACATGCACTGACATAAGAGACAAAAACACTTTAAATACATTTTCAGAAGCACACAAATCCTTTCCAGAAGCACACAAACCCTTCCCAGAAGCACACAAATCCTTCCCAGAAGCACACAAATCCTTCCCAGAAGCACACAAACCCTTCCCAGAAGCACACAAACCCTTTCCAGAAGCACACAAACCCTTTCCAGAAGCACACAAACCCTTTCCAGAAGCACACAAATCCTTTCCAGAAGCACACAAATCCTTTCCAGTTTCCAGAAGCACACAAACCCTTTCCAGTTTCCAGAAGCACACAAACCCTTTCCAGAAGCACACAAACCCTTTCCAGAAGCACACAAACCCTTTCCAGAAGCACACAAACCCTTTCCAGAAGCACACAAATCCTTTCCAGAAGCACACAAATCCTTTCCAGAAGCACACAAATCCTTTCCAGAAGCACACAAATCCTTTCCAGAAGCACACAAATCCTTTCCAGAAGCACACAAATCCTTTCCAGAAGCACACAAACCCTTTCCAGAAGCACACAAACCCTTTCCAGAAGCACACAAACCCTTTCCAGAAGCACACAAACCCCTTCCAGAAGCGCGCAAACCCCTTCCAGAAGCGCGCAAACCCCTTCCAGAAGCACGCAAACCCTTTCCAGAAGCACGCAAACCCCTTCCAGAAGCACGCAAACCCTTTCCAGAAGCACTCAAACCCCTTCTAGAAGCGCGCAAACCCTTTCCAGAAGCGCGCAAACCCTTTCCAGAAGCGCGCAAACCCCTTCCAGAAGCGCGCAAACCCCTTCCAGAAGCGCGCAAACCCTTTCCAGAAGCGCACAAACCCTTTCCAGAGGCACACAACCCTTTCCAGAAGCACACAAACCCTTTCCAGAAGCACACAAACCCTTTTTAGACGCTCCTTTTTGCTCGCGTGAACTAAGCTGGCAGACGTACAGTGCCTTTATCATTGATGTGTCAAAAGAAGCTAAATCTGCTTGAGCTTGTCATTTCTGGATTTATATATGCCTAAAATAGGTATTCCTTGTATCGATTGAAAACAAAAACAAATGTTTTGTCATAGTACATACAAGTATAATTTTTAAAGTAATAATATCATACATTTATTCAGTCATTTAGACTGTGTATTACCCATAGACTGAATGAATATAATGGTATTACCCATTGACTGAATGAATATAATGGTATTACCCATTGACTGAATGAATATAATGGTATTGCCCATAGACTGAATGAATATAATGGTATTGCCCATAGACTGAATAAATATAATGGTATTGCCCATAGACTGAATAAATATAATGGTATTGCCCATAGACTGAATGAATATAATGGTATTACCCATAGACTGAATGAATATAATGGTATTACCCATAGACTGAATAAATATAATGGTATTACCCATAGACTGAATGAATATAATGGTATTACCCATAGACTGAATAAATATAATGGTATTACCCATAGACTGAATTAATATAATGGTATTACCCAAGGCCTCAGCCACCTACACTGGTACCCTGATGTCCATTAGGACTCGTCTGGGTCCAGCCCAGGACAGGAACACCCAGAACTCTTAAACAGTATTTCTTTATTTTCCCTTTATATAACTAGGCAAGTCAGTTAACTTATTCTTATTTTCAATGATGGCCTAGGAACAGTGGGTTAACTGCCTGTTCAGGAGTAGAACGACAGATTTGTACCTTGTCAGCTCGGGGGTTTGAACTTGCAACTAGTCCAACGCTCTAACCACTAGGCTACCCTGGTTGGTTTCCCAATAATCCTATATGATCACACTACTGGATCAACACTGCTGTATTATGCGATGCCTAACTTGTGCCATGATGCAATTTCTACGGCTAACGCCGTATGCAACTTCTTGGCAGAGGACTGTATACATTTCATTCATTCACACACAGTGGTATCATGAAGTGACCAACATTCTTGGAATGCGCAGAAACATATTTCACTGTTTTCATGTTTATCAATTTTCTATACAGGCAATGTCAGAACACTGTACAGTGTACAGTACATTCAATTATAACATTATGATGACATGTTGATATAGTAACGCGGCAGGGTAGCCTAGTGGTTTAGAGCGTTGGACTAGTATCCGGAAGGTTGCAAGTTCAAATCCCCGAGCTGACAAGGTACAAAATCTGTCGTTCTGCCCCTGAACAGGCAGTTAACCCACTGTTCCTCGGCCGTCATTGAAAATAAGAATTTGTTCTTAACTGACTTAACTAACATAGTAAATCCAAGGACACTCCAATTAGTATGATATGTTACATTTGGTATTGTTACATAAAACAGAAAGTGATTGGAGAGATTTAGAGAGATAGAGAAAAAGGGCTGAGAGGTTAGAGATATTAGAGATATTGGATAAAGGGGTTGGAGGGATTAGAGATGTAGAAATTGAGAGAATAGAAATTGCGAGGGGAGAGAGAGAGAGAAAGGGCTGAGAGATTTGAGATTGGATAGAGGTAAGAGAGGAGAGAGACAGAGAGAGAGAGAAAGGGCTGAGAGGTTAGAGATATTAGAGATATTGGATAAAGGGGTTGGAGGGATTAGAGATGTAGAAATTGAGAGAATAGAATTTGCGAGGGTAGAGAGAGAGAGAGAGAGAAAGGGCTGAGAAATTTGAGATTGGATAGAGGTAAGAGAGATAGACAGACTTATTTTCTTTTCGTGTAAATGTTGTATTTGGTGATGCTACTGGCAAACCTGTTATTTGGTGGAATGTGATTGCCAGTGGGCCAGACCAGGGCATGGTTGTGACCCTATCTTACCTTACGAGGCTACTTCCGACCATTATACGACAGATGCAGGGAGCTGACGCAGTTGTAGTCAATGTGGGGTCAAATGACAGCAGGAGGGCTAGTTCGGAACTTCTGAAATTAGATTTTTTTAAACTGATTCTAGCACTGAAAGATTCCAAAAAGTGGCCAATTTTTTTCAGGTCCGGTTCCATCGTCTAGCCGCGGCTGTGAAAGATTTAGCAGGCTATTGGCATTACACACCTGGCAAAAATATTACTGTAGCTCTGTTGGAATCACTTTTGTAGATAACTTTGACACCTTCTGGAAAGGTAGATACTCTACTGGAATAACGGAGTCCATCCAAATTATCTAGAGCTCCTGGAACTCTGTCCAGACATTTCAAGTATGCGTTGAAACAAGGACTTATCAATATCCCAAGCCCAGCTCAGCTAATCCCTACCACTGTGTCACTGAGTTGTCATAATGCCAAGGGGCGTTGGCAGACACAATGTAAGTAACTAGGGGCGGCAGTGTAGCCTAGTGGTTAGAGCGTTGGACTAGTAACCGCAAGGTTGCAAGTTCAAACCCCCGAGCTGACAAGGTACAAAATCTGTCGTTCTGCCCCTGAACAGGCAGTTAACCCACTGTTCCCAGGCTGCCATTGAAAATAAGAATTTGTTCTTAACTGACTTGCCTGGTTAAATAAAGGTAAAAAAACAATATTTGACCTGCCCTGAAAGGCTTTTCCGATCCTACAGCTATTGTATACAGTAATCATGTGACTATGAACCAGAGTTCTACTGTTAGCACTGAGGCAGTGTGCCCTAGTGGGACGTCCACTGTGTACAGCTCACCGTGCACTAGCAGCTCCAATATAAATAACATCAGCATGTCTACTTCTGATAAGCTCTCCAGTAAAGCAATAAAAACAATCTAGCATCCCAGAAAAGTAATAGATCCATAATAAACCCCAGGAAGAGTAGCTGCTGCCTTGACAGGAACTAATGTGGTTTATGATGGATCCCCATGAAGAGTAGCTGCTGCCTTGGCAGGAACTAATGGGGATCAATAATAAACCCCAGGAAGAGTAGCTGCTGCCTTGACAGGAACTAATGTGGTTTATGATGGATCCCCATGAAGAGTAGCTGCTGCCTTGGCAGGAACTAATGGGGATCCATAATAAATACAAATCTCTGGTTGAGAGAGAGGTCAGGCCACAGCACAGCGAAGGGCAGTGAGGGAGAGAGATAATTGCTTGTGTTTTCATTGAGTGACTCAGCAGCATTCCATGATTCCTTATGAGACCCTGTCTGTCCTCGTCCCATCTGGAGCCAACTGGGTTATGCTATGTTGTTATGTCTACGCTATCCAGGGTCACCTAAAGGTCTCTGTGGGAACTATTGGGAACACGTTCTTTACTTTGAATAACTTAACTATATTTTCACACATACCATATGTTTACTTCGAATAACTTAAATCAATTTTCACACGTTTACTTTGAAAACAGTAACAATTTTCACACATTCAGGTAACTGCCAAAATACAGGAAATATCAACGTAAAGTGTGTTACTAGGGCATTGGACCACCACGAGCCAGCAACCACGAGCCAGCAACCACGAGCCAGCAACCACGAGCCAGCAACCACGAGCCAGCAACCACGAGCCAGCAACCACGAGCCAGCAACCACGAGCCAGCAACCACGAGGCCCACGAGCCAGCAACCACGAGGCCCACGAGCCAGCAACCACAAGGCCCACGAGCCAGCAACCACGAGCCAGCAACCACGAGGCCCACGAGCCAGCAACCACGAGGCCCACGAGCCAGCAACCACGAGGCCCACGAGCCAGCAACCACGAGCCAGCAACCACGAGCCAGCAACCACGAGCCAGCAACCACGAGCCAGCAACCACGAGCCAGCAACCACGAGCCAGCAACCACGGGCCAGAACAGCTGCAATGCACCATCAGATCCGGTGACCGAAACGGCCAATGACATATGGTTAACATCGTTTTCATGCTCATCAAACCATTCATCGACCGCTCCTGCCCTGTGGATGGGGGCATTGTCATCCTATGGGGGCATAGCCATGGTAGTCAAAATAATGGACTGACCATTTCTTTTTTTTCTTTTTATACATGACCCATAGAGACAGATAGAGAACTCATCTTTGCATATGTTCCATTATAGTGTATGTGACAGCATGGGCAACGCCATTGGGACTATCTCTATTCTAAAGTGATATTTGTTCTTCTTCATTGGCTGATTTTCTCCAAGCTCATAGGAATCCCCACCCAGTTGACGACTCAATGGCAATGTCCATGCTGAAAAGGTTTAAATCCATGATGAGCCCTCTATCTATCTCTATGATGACACTGTGATGTTAATTGCTTAATTTATTCAGGAACCACACCTTTCAATATACTTTATCCCTAATTTATTTGTGTTTCCATTATTTTAACAGTTACCTGTATGTTTACTTTGAAGATCTTAGCTCAATTTACATGTTCAACAAGCATGTAAAGATGTGCATTTCATTGGATGGTACAGGAGACCTTGTTCTTTAGTGGAATGTATTCTTATGAGCCATGACCAACTCTTGAGCTAAAATATGCATAGTGTTCATGTGAGACCAGAGCCTAGTTCTCTCTGCAAGCAGGTAGGCTAGTGGTTAGAGTGTTGACCTAGTAACCCAAAGGTTTTTAAATGTAAATGTAAAAATGTTACAAGATCAAATCCCTGAGCTGACAAGATAAAAAAAAAATCTGTTGTCCTGCCCCCTGAACTAGGCAGTTAACCCGCTGTCTTTGAAAATAAGAATTTGTTTTTAACTGACTTGCCTAGTTAAATAAAGGTAAAATAAAAAATGTTTAGGTTTTCAAATCCGTTTTGGAATATTGACTGTTCAAACAGCAAGTGAGCAGATCAGATGTGTGTTCAGACAGCAGTCATTTGTTGACATGGCTACACTAGTTGTCATAGTAACGACGGGTGTGTGCCCAGTGGTGAAGGCTGATTGGTAGTGGTCACTCAGAAGTTATGTTGCAAGCTAAAACCGTAGAGCCCCACATTGAGGTGTCATAATACCCATAAAACCTTGCCGTCAAACAGGGAAATGGTTTTATTCATTTTTCCCATAGTGGATTTTAGAAAGACTTAAAATAAGGGCTGTGTTTCCTGTAGGCTTACCGTGGCGTGACGTTTTGATAACCGTGTAAATCTCTCTAGGACAAGGTGACTTTTATCAAAGCCCTTAATTTAAGTGTTTCTAAAAAAAAACGATTGGAACCATTTCCCAGTTTGACTGCTAGGTTTTATGGGTATTATGACTCATACTGTGGTACTCCATGCCTCGCCATGGATGTTTCCCAGTTACTTTGAATGTTCAAAATAATAGTGTAAGAACACTTTCAAAACAAGTCCTTTTTGGCTAGCTAGCTAGGTAGCCACGGCAGTCAGCTAGCTAGGTAGCCACGGCAGTCCACTAGCTAGGTAGCCACGGCAGTCAGCTCGCTAGGTAGCCACTGCAGTCCACTAGCTAGGTAGCCACGGCAGTCAGCTCGCTAGGTAGCCACGGCAGTCAGCACGCTAGGTAGCCACGGCGGTCAACTATCTTGGTAGCCACGGCGGTCAACTAGCTTGGTAGCCACGGCGGTCAACTAGCTTGGTAGCCACGGCGGTCAACTAGCTAGGTAGCCACGGCGGTCAGCTAGCTGGGTAGCCACGGCGGTCAGCTAGCTGGGTAGCCACGGCGGTCAGCTAGCTGGGTAGCCACGGGGGTCAGCTAGCTGGGTAGCCACGGGGTCAGCTAGCTGGGTAGCCACGGCGGTCAGCTAGCTGGGTAGCCACGGCGGTCAGCTAGCTGGGTAGCCACGGCGGTCAGCTAGCTGGGTAGCCACGGCGGTCAGCTAGCTAGGTAGCCACGGCGGTCAGCTAGCTAGGTAGCGGTGTAGCTTTCTAGCATATTCACTTATTTGTTTGTAAACAATGAACAAGCTAGTTAGCTAGGTAGCTACCACATGTCCTGGTCAGACTGTCAACAGAGTAGCTAGCGAGCAACAAGATATGCCAAATAACAGTCTAGAAACCCCTTGAGGGCAAATAAATTCTATTTTGGACAGTTCAGACACAAGTCGCATGGCCAGGAATCAGATTTGAGTCACTTCAAACTGCCAATGTGAACAAGGCTTAGGTGGATTGTGTTTGGCCGGTGGGCCAGGGCATGGTTGTAGCCAGAGCAAGGGGCATGGTTGTGTAACTTTCTCCTACAGCAGATAGAGATCAAGGCCACAGTACATTGAGAGGCCTGGGAAAGGGTAGCCGGGAGAGACGAGAGCTCTATGGGAGGACAGTAACAAGGACCATGACCTGGGAAAGGAAAGAGCAACAGGACAGAGCTCTATGGGAGGACAGTAACAAGGACCATGACCTGGGAAAGGAAAGAGCAACAGGACAGAGCTCTATGGGAGGACAGTAACAAGGACCATGACCTGGGAAAGGAAAGAGCAACAGGACAGAGCTCTATGGGAGGGCAGTAACAAGGACCATGACCTGGGAACCAGCAGCCGGGAGCGAGGACAGAACTCTATGGGAGAACAGTAACAGTGATAACAGTGGTTAGTTGGTCTTCGCTCTTCTCTGTTTGTCAGGGCTGTCCCACCGCAGACATGGGAATGTTGCACATGTGTGTCGCTGCTGCGATGTGTGTGCAGCTGTTGTTTTTAGGGAGATCATCAAGGTCCAGTGTATCCAGTGTTCACCACTATAGTGTGACAGGAAGTGTGTGTGTCCCTGTTCCAGGTGTTCAGCGCCATGGTGTGACAGAAAGTGTGTGTGTGTGTGTCCCTGTTCCAGGTGTTCAGCGCCATGGTGTGACAGGAAGTGTTTGTGTCCCTGTTCCAGGTGTTCAGTGCCATGGTGTGACAGGAAGTGTGTGTGTGTGTGTGTGTGTGTGTGTGTGTGTGTGTGTGTGTGTCCCTGTTCCAGGTGTTCAGCGCCATGGTGTGACAGGAAGTGTGTTTGTGTGTGTGTGTGTGTCCCTGTTCCAGGTGTTCAGCGCCATGGTGTGACAGAAAGTGTGTTTGTGTGTGTCAGTATGTGGGTCATGGCTAGAGGTCAGAGGTCGAGGTCAAAAGCCATGGTCCTCCACAACAAGGGACCTTTACAACACTAACCTCCATGTTCTTCAGGCTACTCTATAGGCCCTATATATCTCCCTTTACGTCAGACTTCCCACCACATGTCGTGACACTTCGCGTTGAAAGCGGAATGAGGAAGAACTCGGTTTGTTGTTCTGGAAAGTTGAAAAAGTGTTCTTTTTGGAGAGAAAAAAATGTGTTACTATCTAGCTACCTTTTTGAGTTTGGATTTTGTGACACTGTTGGCGTCCATTGCCGGGACTGCTGTTATCTGTCCAGGGATCCTACCGACCAAAGGTCTGATGAGCTGCTTGGCGTAGCAGCTAGCCTAGCTGCCACTGTTAGCTGCGTATCAAGCTAGATGCTATTTCTCTGTAAACAAATTGAGACAGACTTTCAGCATGAAGGGCACTCAACATGTACTGCACTGACAAATGACTGATGATTGGTTGAAAGAAATTGATAATAAGAAGATTGTGGGAGCTGTACTGTTAGATTTCAGTGCAGCCTTTGATATTATTGACCATAACCTGTTTTGAGAACATTTTTTATGGCTTTTCAACATCTGCCATATCGTGGATTCAGAGCTATCTATCTAATAGAACTCAGAGGGTTTTTATTTCATGGAAGCTTCTCTAATGTGAAGCAAGGGTGTGGTGTACCACAGGGCAGCTCTCTAGGCCCCGTGCCACGGGCATTAAACAAAGCCTGTGTGTCCATGTATAAGCAACCACAGCTAATGAAGTCATTGAAACCCTTAACAAGGAGATGTAGTCAGTTATGGAATGGGTGGTCAGTAATAAACTGGTCCTTGAACATCTCGAAAACTAAGAGCATTGTATTTGGTACAAATCATTGCCTAAATTCTTGACCTCAGCTGAATCTGGTAATGAATGGTGTGGCTGTTGAACAAGTTGAGGAGACTAAATTACTAGGTGTTACCTTAGATTGTAAACAGTCATGGTCAAAACGTATAGATTTCATGGTTGTAAAGATGGTGAGTGGTCTGGCCGTAATAAATAGATGCTCTGCTTTTTTTACACCACACTCCAAAAAGAATGTTCTGCAGGCTCTAGTTTTGTCTTATCTTATTTATTGTCCAGACATGTGGTTAAGTGCTGCAAAGAAAGACCTAGTTGGGCTCCAGCTGGCCCAGAACAGAGCGGTACGCCTTGCTCTTCATTGTAGTTAGAGGGCTAATATTAATACTATGCTGCCAGTCTCTCTTGACTGAGAGTTGAGGAGAGACTGACTGCATCTCTTCTTATTTTTGTATTAGAAACATTAATGTGTTGGAAATTCCAAATTGTTTGCATTGTCAACTTACACACAGCTCTGACCCACACACACTTACTCCACCAGACATGCCACCTGGGGTCTTTTCACAGTCCCCAAATCCAGAACAAATTCAAGAAAGTGTACAGTATTATATAGCGCCCTTATTGCATGGAACTTCCTTCCATCTCATATTGCTCAAATAAACTGCAAACCTGGTTTCAAAAAACAGATAAAGCTACACCTCATGGCACAACGCCTCTCCCCTGTTGAACTTGGATACTCTGTTTATATGTATTGATATGTAGGCTGTATGTGCCATTATATAATGTATGTAGTTCTGTCCTTCAGTGGTTCTTGTCTGTTAATGTTCTGTATTATGTCTTGTTTCATGTTTGGTGCGGACCCCAGTGTAACGATGCACGCTGAGAGTCGGGAAGCAAGTTCAGGGAGTGAATACATTTTAATAAATAAATGAAACAGACACGTAACACAAACAGCAACAATGGCGACTGGGGAAGAAGCCAAAGGGGATTGACTATATATAGGGAAGGTAATCAAGGATGTGATGTCCAGGTGAGTGTCATCATGCGCTAATGCGCGTAACGATGGTGACAGGTGTGCGCCTTAAACGAGCAGTCTGGTGACCTAGAGGCCAGAGAGGGAAGCACACGTGACAGCCCGGAAGAGTAGCTGCTGCTTTCGCAAAAGCTAAGGTGGATCCTAATAAAATACCAAATACCTTTTTACAAGATGTGTGTTGAAAGATTTAGTTCACATACTGTAGATTCGTCAAATAATGAAAAGATTGTAATTGAATATGACCTGGACCATGCATTTTGCGCTGTCAACCCTCATGCTAAAACACTAAGCCTACGTGAGAGTGGTCTCTGTCCACAGCCAAGCCTTTAGTCTTGTCGTTGTGAGGCACTCTTCATACTGAATGTGTCACGTCTTTAGAGCGTTGGGCCATTAACCGGAAGGTTGCTGGATCGAATCCCTGAGCCGACAAGGTTAAAATATCTGTCGTTCTGCCCCCTGAGCAAGGCAGTTAACCCACTGTTCCCCGGGCCCTGAGCAAGGCAGTTAACCCACTGTTCCCCGGGGCGCTGAAGACGTGGATGTTGATTAAGGCAGCCATTCTAACGGGCTGTATCAGGAGCCACTCTAATGGGCTGTATCAGGAGCCACTCTAATGGGCTGTATCATGAGCCACTCTAATGGGCTGTATCAGGAGCCACTCTAATGGGCTGTATCAGGAGCCACTCTAATGGGCTGTATCAGGAGCCACTCTAATGGGCTGTATCAGGAGCCACTCTAATGGGCTGTATCATGAGCCACTCTAATGGGCTGTATCATGAGCCACTCTAATGGGCTGTATCAGGGGGCTGTATCATGAGCCACTCTAATGGGCTGTATCATGAGCCACTCTAATGGGCTGTATCAGGGGGCTGTATCATGAGCCACTCTAATGGGCTGTATCATGAGCCACTCTAATGGGCTGTATCAGGAGCCACTCTAATGGGCTGTATCATGAGCCATTCTAACGGGCTGTATCATGAGCCACTCTAATGGGCTGTATCAGGGGGCTGTATCATGAGCCACTCTAATGGGCTGTATCAGGGGGCTGTATCATGAGCCACTCTAATGGGCTGTATCATGAGCCACTCTAATGGGCTGTATCATGAGCCACTCTAATGGGCTGTATCATGAGTCACTCTAATGGGCTGTATCATGAGTCACTCTAATGGGCTGTATCATGAGCCACTCTAACGGGCTGTATCAGGAGCCACTCTAACGGGCTGTATCAGGGGGCTGTATCATGAGCCACTCTAATGGGCTGTATCAGGAGCCATTCTAATGGGCTGTATCATGAGCCACTCTAATGGGCTGTATCATGAGCCACTCTAACGGGCTGTATCAGGGGGCTGTATCATGAGCCACTCTAATGGGCTGTATCATGAGCCACTCTAATGGGCTGTATCATGAGCCACTCTAATGGGCTGTATCATGAGTCACTCTAATGGGCTGTATCATGAGCCACTCTAATGGGCTGTATCAGGAGCCACTCTAATGGGCTGTATCATGAGCCACTCTAATGGGCTGTATCATGAGCCACTCTAATGGGCTGTATCATGAGCCACTCTAATGGGCTGTATCATGAGCCACTCTAATGGGCTGTATCATGAGTCACTCTAATGGGCTGTATCATGAGTCACTCTAATGGGCTGTATCATGAGTCACTCTAATGGGCTGTATCATGAGCCACTCTAATGGGCTGTATCATGAGCCACTCTAATGGGCTGTATCATGAGCCACTCTAATGGGCTGTATCATGAGCCACTCTAATGGGCTGTATCATGAGTCACTCTAATGGGCTGTATCATGAGCCACTCTAATGGGCTGTATCAGGAGCCACTCTAACGGGCTGTATCATGAGCCACTCTAATGGGCTGTATCAGGAGCCACTCTAACGGGCTGTATCATGAGCCACTCTAATGGGCTGTATCATGAGCCACTCTAATGGGCTGTATCATGAGTCACTCTAATGGGCTGTATCATGAGCCACTCTAATGGGCTGTATCAGGAGCCACTCTAATGGGCTGTATCATGAGCCACTCTAATGGGCTGTATCATGAGCCACTCTAATGGGCTGTATCATGAGCCACTCTAATGGGCTGTATCATGAGCCACTCTAATGGGCTGTATCATGAGTCACTCTAATGGGCTGTATCATGAGTCACTCTAATGGGCTGTATCATGAGTCACTCTAATGGGCTGTATCATGAGCCACTCTAATGGGCTGTATCATGAGCCACTCTAATGGGCTGTATCATGAGCCACTTAATGGGCTGTATCATGAGCCACTCTAATGGGCTGTATCATGAGTCACTCTAATGGGCTGTATCATGAGCCACTCTAATGGGCTGTATCAGGAGCCACTCTAACGGGCTGTATCATGAGCCACTCTAATGGGCTGTATCAGGAGCCACTCTAACGGGCTGTATCATGAGCCACTCTAATGGGCTGTATCATGAGCCACTCTAATGGGCTGTATCATGAGCCACTCTAATGGGCTGTATCATGAGCCACTCTAATGGGCTGTATCATGAGTCACTCTAATGGGCTGTATCATGAGCCACTCTAATGGGCTGTATCAGGAGCCACTCTAACGGGCTGTATCATGAGCCACTCTAATGGGCTGTATCAGGAGCCACTCTAACGGGCTGTATCATGAGCCACTCTAACGGGCTGTATCAGGGGGCTGTATCAGGAGCCATTCTAATGGGCTGTATCAGGAGCCATTCTAATGGGCTGTATCATGAGCCACTCTAACGGGCTGTATCATGAGCCACTAATGGACTGTATCATGAGCCACTCTAACGGGCTGTATCATTGAGAAAAGTCTAGAAGTCTGTCTGTGTTTAAGTCATGTGTGGAGCATGTCTTTAGCCTATGTGTTAATGGGAACAGTCGACAGCATCCTTGTGACGTCACTGTCCTGTGCTTAGCGAATGGTCAATTGAGCCTGACCGGGATGATTGTCCACATTGTAAAACCAATGTAAAAGTCCCAAATTTGCAAAAAACCTGTCTACCTAGCAGTCCAGGTCTGCCTCAGAATAGATTCTTTGCGTATTGTTTTTATAATCTTCACATCCTGTCAGTGACACGGTGAGTCACACACTGAATGCATAGGACCTGCTATTCCCCAATCTCCTCTCTGAGAAAATAAACTGTACGGAGTTGGCTGTTGATGACAATTTGTCAGGCGTTCTAGCCTATACATCTGGCTCCCAGTTGGTCGTTCGGTCGGACGGTTGGTCTGTCGATTAAATCTATCTATCAGCCCCAACTGAAACAACTTTCCGTGCTAACTTATCAGACTAATTGAGATAACATTAGGAGTAAAAACATTAGGAGTAAAAACATTAGGAGTAAAAACATTAGGAGTAAAAACATTAACAATTCCTACATTTTTTTTACAGTCCTCTGTGTTAAGCTATGAATGGCTGGCAATGAATACTATTGAGAAAGAGTGGGGTAGTATTTAATTTACCCGCTGCAGCTACTCCATCCAGCATGCAGACAATATAACGGCCAAGTACCCTGCCAATTTACTGCCAAAAAGTATTGCTTCTCTGTGATGTGGGTTGGTGGGAAGGAGTGATGTGGCGTTGATGTTGGGGTGGGGTAGGGGTGGTGGTGGTGGTGGTGGGGGGTTATTTGGTATTTTATTAGGATCCCCATTAGCTGTTGCAAAAGCAGCAGCTAATCTTCCTGGGGTCCACATGAAACATGAAACAGAACATCATTAGACAAAAACAGCTCAAGGACAGAACTACATAAATTTTTTAAAAAGGCACGTGTTGCTTACATATGAATGCACACACACAAACTATCTAGGTCAAACAGGAGAGGCGTTGTGTAGCTTTATCTGTTTTGTGAAACCAGGTTTGCTGTTTATTTGAGCAATATGAGATGGAAGGAAGTTCCATGCAATACGGACTCTATATAATACTGTACGTTTTCTTGAATTTGTTAAGGTTTTGGGGATTGTGAAAAGACCCTGGTGGCATTTCTGGTGGGACAAGTGTATGTGTCAGAGCTGTGTGTAAATTGACTATGCAAACAATTTGGGATTTTCAACACATGAATGGTTCTTATAAAAAGAAGAAGTGATGTAGTCAGTCTCTCCTCTTAGCCAAGAGAGACTGGCAGCATAGTATTTATATCAGCCCTCTGATTACAATGAAGAGCAAGACGTGCTGCTCTGTTCTGGCCCAGCTGCAGCTTAACTAGGTCTTTCCTTGCAGCCCTCGGCCACACGACTGGACAATAATCAAGATCAGATAAAACTAGAACCTGCAGGACTTGCTTTTTGGAGTGTGGTGTCAAAAAAGCAGAACATTTGTTTAATAGGGACAGACCTCTCCCCATCTCTTTAATAGGGACAGACCTCTCCTCATCTCGTTAATAGGGACAGACCTCTCCCCATCTCTTTAATAGGGCCAGACCTCTCCCCATCTCTTTAATAGGGACAGACCTCTCCCCATCTCTTTAATAGGGACAGACCTCTCCCCATCTCTTTAATAGGGACAGACCTCTCTCCATCTCTTTAATAGGGACATACCTCTCCCCATCTCTTTAATAGGGACAGACCTCTCCCCATCTCTTTACTACAGACAGACCTCTCCCCATCTCTTTAATAGGGACAGACCTCTCCCCATCTCTTTAATAGGGACAGACCTCTCCCCATCTCTTTAATAGGGACAGACCTCTCCCCATCTCTTTAATGGGGACAGACCTCTCCCCATCTCTTTAATGGGGACAGACCTCTCCCCATCTCTTTAATGGGGACAGACCTCTCCCCATCTCTTTAATGGGGACAGACCTCTCCCCATCTCTTTAATGGGGACAGACCCCTCCCCATCTCTTTAATGGGGACAGACCTCTCCCCATCTCTTTAATAGGGACAGACCTCTCCCCATCTCTTTAATAGGGACAGACCTCTCCCCATCTCTTTAATAGGGACAGACCTCTCCCCATCTCTTTAATAGGGACAGACCTCTTCCCATCTTTACAACCATTGAATCTATAAGTTTTGACCATGACAATTTACAATCTAAGGTAACGCCAAGTCATTTAGTCTCCTCAACTTGTTCAACAGCCACACCATTCATTTCCAGATTCAGCTGAGGTCTAGAACTTATGGAATGATTTGTACCAAATACAATGCTCTCTTATTTTCAATGACAGCCCAGGAAGAGTGGGTTAATTGCTTGTTCAGGGGGCAGAATGACAGATTTGTACCTTGTCAGCTCGGGGACTCGATCTTGCAACCTTTCGGTTACTGGTCCAACGCTCTAACCACAAGGCTACCTGCCGCCACAAAGTATAATTGCTCACTGTTTGTCGTGGGCATTTCCTGCCTAAGTTTGCCCACTTTGCCAATTAAATAATCATTCAAATAGTTGTCAACATCACGTGATTTTGTGATGAGTAAGTCATCTTTCTGCCCATAATTTAATTTCAAGTTTTTTTCCATATCATTGATCTTAGCTTCATAATACAGTTTCATCTTCTTTTTGTTGAGTTTAGTCACATAGTGTTGGGCTCTGGGTTGGGATGGGGGGCTCTGGGTTGGGCTAGTGTTGGGCTTGGGTTGTGTTGGGGTATTCTGGGTTGGGCTTGTGTTGGGCTTGGGTTGTGTTGGGGGCTCTGGGGTGGGCTTGTGTTGGGCTTGGGTTGTGTTGGGGGGCTCTGGGTTGGGCTAGTGTTGGGCTTGGGTTGTGTTGGGGGGCTCTGGGTTGGGCTAGTGTTGGGCTTGGGTTGTGTTGGGGTGTTCTGGGTTGGGCTAGTGTTGGGCTTGGGTTGTGTTGGGGGGGCTCTGGGTTGGGCTAGTGTTGGGCTTGGGGTGTTCTGGGTTGGACTAGTGTTGGGCTTGGGTTGTGTTGGGGTGTTCTGGGTTGGGCTAGTGTTGGGCTTGGGTGTTCTGGGTTGGACTAGCGTTGGGCTTGGGTTGTGGTGGGAGGCTCTGGGTTGGGCTAGTGTTGGGCTTGGGTTGTGTCGGGGGCTCTGGGTTGGACTTGGGTTGTGTTGGGGGGCTCTGGGTTGGGCTAGTGTTGGGCTTGGGGTGTTCTGGGTTGGACTAGCGTTGGGCTTGGGTTGTGGTGGGAGGCTCTGGGTTGGGCTAGTGTTGGGCTTGGGTTGTGTCGGGGGCTCTGGGTTGGACTTGGGTTGTGGTGGGGGGCGCTCTGGGTTGGGCTAGTGTTGGGCTTGGGTTGTGGTGGGAGGCTCTGGGTTGGGCTTGGGTTGTGGTGGGGGCTCTGGGTTGGGCTTGGGTTGTGGTGGGGGGCTCTGGGTTTGGCTAGTGTTGGGCTTGGGTTGTGTTGGGGTGTTCTGGGTTGGGCAAGTGTTGGGCTTGGGTTGTGGTGGGGTGTTTTGGGTTGGGCTAGTGTTGGGCTTGGGTTGTGGTGGGGGGCTCTGGGTTGGGATGGCGTTGGGCTTTGGTTGTGGTGGGGGGCTCTGGGTTGAGCTAGTGTTGGGCTTGGGTTGTGGTGGGGGGCTCTGGGTTGAGCTAGTGTTGGGCTTGGGTTGTGGTGGGGGGCTCTGGGTTGGGCTTGGGTTGTGGTGGGGGGCTCTGGGTTGGGCTTGGGTTGTGTTGGGGTGTTCTGGGTTGGGCTAGTGTTGGGCTTGGGTTGTGTTGGGGTGTTCTGGGTTGGGGTGGTGGGAGCTCTGGGTTGGGATGGCTTTGGGCTTGGGTTGTGGTGGGGGCTCTGGGTTGGGCTAGTGTTGGGCTTGGGTTGTATTGGGGGGCTCTGGGTTGGGCTAGTGTTGGGCTTTGGTTGTGTTGGGGGGCTCTGGGTTGGGATGGCGTTGGGCTTGGGTTGTGGGGGCTCTGGGTTGGGCTAGTGTTGGGCTTGGGTTGTGGTGGGGGCTCTGGGTTGAGCTAGTGTTGGGCTTGGGTTGTGTTTGGGGGGCTCTGGGTTGGGATGGCGTTGTGGTGGGGGACCCTGGGTTGGGATAGCGTTGGGCTTGGGTTGTGTTGGGGGGCTCTGGGTTGGGATGGCGTTGGGCTTGGGTTGTGTTGGGGGGCTCTGGGTTGGGCTTGGGTTGTGTTGGGGGGGCTCTGGGTTGGGATAGCGTTGGGCTTGGGTTGTGGTGGGAGGCTCTGGGTTGGGCTAGTGTTGGGCTTGGGTTGTGGTGGGGGGCTCTGGGTTGGGCTAGTGTTGGGCTTGGGTTGTGGTGGGGGGCTCTGGGTTGGGCTAGTGTTGGGCTTGGGTTGTGGTGGGGGGCTCTGGGTTGGGCTAGTGTTGGGCTTGGGTTGTGGTGGGGGGCTCTGGGTTGGGCTAGTGTTGGGCTTGGGTTGTGTTGGGGGGCTCTGGGTTGGGATGGCGTTGGGCTTGGGTTGTGGTGGGGGGCTCTGGGTTGAGCTAGTGTTGGGCTTGGGTTGTGGTGGGGGGCTCTGGGTTGGGCTTGGGTTGTGGTGGGGGGCTCTGGGTTGGGCTTGGGTTGTGTTGGGGTGTTCTGGGTTGGGCTAGTGTTGGGCTTGGGTTGTGTTGGGGTGTTCTGGGTTGGGGTGGTGGGGAGCTCTGGGTTGGGATGGCTTTGGGCTTGGGTTGTGGTGGGGGCTCTGGGTTGGGCTAGTGTTGGGCTTGGGTTGTATTGGGGGCTCTGGGTTGGGCTAGTGTTGGGCTTTGGTTGTGTTGGGGGCTCTGGGTTGGGATGGCGTTGGGCTTGGGTTGTGGGGGGCTCTGGGTTGGGCTAGTGTTGGGCTTGGGTTGTGGTGGGGGCTCTGGGTTGAGCTAGTGTTGGGCTTGGGTTGTGTTTGGGGGGCTCTGGGTTGGGATGGCGTTGTGGTGGGGGACCCTGGGTTGGGATAGCGTTGGGCTTGGGTTGTGTTGGGGGGCTCTGGGTTGGGATGGCGTTGGGCTTGGGTTGTGTTGGGGGCTCTGGGTTGGGCTTGGGTTGTGTTGGGGGCTCTGGGTTGGGATAGCGTTGGGCTTGGGTTGTGGTGGGAGGCTCTGGGTTGGGCTAGTGTTGGGCTTGGGTTGTGGTGGGGGCTCTGGGTTGGGCTAGTGTTGGGCTTGGGTTGTGGTGGGGGGCTCTGGGTTGGGCTAGTGTTGGGCTTGGGTTGTGGTGGGGGCTCTGGGTTGGGCTAGTGTTGGGCTTGGGTTGTGGGTGGGGGCTCTGGGTTGGGCTAGTGTTGGGCTTGGGTTGTGTTGGGGGCTCTGGGTTGGGATGGCGTTGGGCTTGGGTTGTGGTGGGGGCTCTGGGTTGAGCTAGTGTTGGGCTTGGGTTGTGGTGGGGGCTCTGGGTTGGGCTTGGGTTGTGGTGGGGGCTCTGGGTTGGGCTTGGGTTGTGTTGGGGTGTTCTGGGTTGGGCTAGTGTTGGGCTTGGGTTGTGTTGGGGTGTTCTGGGTTGGGGTGGTGGGGAGCTCTGGGTTGGGATGGCTTTGGGCTTGGGTTGTGGTGGGGGGCTCTGGGTTGGGCTAGTGTTGGGCTTGGGTTGTATTGGGGGGCTCTGGGTTGGGCTAGTGTTGGGCTTTGGTTGTGTTGGGGGGCTCTGGGTTGGGATGGCGTTGGGCTTGGGTTGTGGGGGGGCTCTGGGTTGGGCTAGTGTTGGGCTTGGGTTGTGGTGGGGGGCTCTGGGTTGAGCTAGTGTTGGGCTTGGGTTGTGTTTGGGGGGCTCTGGGTTGGGATGGCGTTGTGGTGGGGGACCCTGGGTTGGGATAGCGTTGGGCTTGGGTTGTGTTGGGGGCTCTGGGTTGGGATGGCGTTGGGCTTGGGTTGTGTTGGGGGCTCTGGGTTGGGCTTGGGTTGTGTTGGGGGGCTCTGGGTTGGGATAGCGTTGGGCTTGGGTTGTGGTGGGAGGCTCTGGGTTGGGCTAGTGTTGGGCTTGGGTTGTGGTGGGGGGCTCTGGGTTGGGCTAGTGTTGGGCTTGGGTTGTGGTGGGCGGCTCTGGGTTGGGCTAGTGTTGGGCTTGGGTTGTGGTGGGGGCTCTGGGTTGGGCTAGTGTTGGGCTTGGGTTGTGGTGGGGGCTCTGGGTTGGGCTAGTGTTGGGCTTGGGTTGTGGTGGGGGCTCTGGGTTGGGCTAGTGTTGGGCTTGGGTTGTGTTGGGGGCTCTGGGTTGGGCTAGTGTTGGGCTTGGGTTGTGGTGGGGGCTCTGGGTTGGGCTAGTGTTGGGCTTGGGTTGTGTTGGGGGGCTCTGGTTTGGGCTAGTGTTGGGCTTGGGTTGTGTTGGGGGCTCTGGGTTGGGCTTGGGTTGTGGTGGGGGGCTCTGGGTTGGGCTAGTGTTGGGCTTGGGTTGTGGTGGGGGCTCTGTGTTGGGCTAGTGTTGGGCTTGGGTTGTGGTGGGGGCTCTGGGTTGGGCTAGTGTTGGGCTTGGGTTGTGGTGGGGGCTCTGGGTTGGGCTAGTGTTGGGCTTGGGTTGTGTTGGGGGCTCTGGGTTGGGCTAGTGTTGGGCTTGGGTTGTGGTGGGGGCTCTGGGTTGGGCTAGTGTTGGGCTTGGGTTGTGTTGGGGGCTCTGGTTTGGGCTAGTGTTGGGCTTGGGTGTGTGTTGGGGGCTCTGGGTTGGGCTTGGGTTGTGGTGGGGGGCTCTGGGTTGGGCTAGTGTTGGGCTTGGGTTGTGGTGGGGGCTCTGTGTTGGGCTAGTGTTGGGCTTGGGTTGTGGTGGGGGGCTCTGGGTTGGGCTAGTGTTGGGCTTGGGTTGTGGTGGGGGGCTCTGAGTTTGGCTAGTGTTGGGCTTGGGTTGTGGTGGGAGGATCTGGGTTGGGCTAGTGTTGGGCTTGGGTTGTGGTTGGGATGGCGTTGGGCTTGGGTTGTGTTGGGGGGCTCTGGGTTGGGATGGCGTTGGGCTTGGGTTGTGGTGGGGGGCTCTGGGTTGGCTAGTGTTGGGCTTGGGTTGTGGTGGGGGCTCTGGGTTGGGCTAGTGTTGGGCTTGGGTTGTGGTGGGGGGCTCTGAGTTTGGCTAGTGTTGGGCTTGGGTTGTGGTGGGAGGATCTGGGTTGGGCTAGTGTTGGGCTTGGGTTGGGGTGTTCTGGGTTGGGCTAATGTTGGGCTTGGATTGTGGTGGGGTGTTCTGGGTTGGGCTAGTGTTGGGCTTGGGTTGTGGTTGGGATAGCGTTGGGCTTGGGTTGTGTTGGGGGGCTCTGGGTTGGGATGGCGTTGGGCTTGGGTTGTGTTGTGGGGGGCTCTGGGTTGGGCTAGTGTTGGGCTTGGGTTGTGGTGGGGGGCTCTGGGTTGGGCTAGTGTTGGGCTTGGGTTGTGGTGGGGGGCTCTGAGTTTGGCTAGTGTTGGGCTTGGGTTGTGGTGGGAGGATCTGGGTTGGGCTAGTGTTGGGCTTGGGTTGGGGTGTTCTGGGTTGGGCTAATGTTGGGCTTGGATTGTGGTGGGGTGTTCTGGGTTGGGCTAGTGTTGGGCTTGGGTTGTGGTTGGGATAGCGTTGGGCTTGGGTTGTGTTGGGGGCTCTGGGTTGGGATGGCGTTGGGCTTGGGTTGTGTTGTGGGGGCTCTGGGTTGGGCTAGTGTTGGGCTTGGGTTGTGGTGGGGGCTCTGGGTTGGGCTAGTGTTGGGCTTGGGTTGTGGTGGGGGCTCTGAGTTTGGCTAGTGTTGGGCTTGGGTTGTGGTGGGAGGATCTGGGTTGGGCTAGTGTTGGGCTTGGGTTGGGGTGTTCTGGGTTGGGCTAATGTTGGGCTTGGATTGTGGTGGGGTGTTCTGGGTTGGGCTAGTGTTGGGCTTGGGTTGTGGTTGGGATAGCGTTGGGCTTGGGTTGTGTTGGGGGGCTCTGGGTTGGGATGGCGTTGGGCTTGGGTTGTGTTGTGGGGGCTCTGGGCTTGGGTGATGTAGGGTTAACAATGAAAAAGAGTGGAAATAAACTGACAACTGGAGAGCTGCTGTTTCAGGTTTCACTGTAGCTAGATAACACAGATATCGTCATCTTGCCTCTCCTTTGTTCTCTGTTGGTCTGCTACAGTAGATAGAAGTCCTACTGTCCTGTGTTGGCTGCTATATGAAACAGACTAGTGTTCTAGGTGGGATATAATGATGGGAATAGGAACTGGCCTGTCAGGGTTACTGAGAATGTTCTGTGTCATTAGAACCACTGTAAACCACACCAGGGCCAAGACAAGGGCCCATATTCACATAGCATCTAGGATCAGGTCCCTCCTGTTAATATAATCTAATTCATTATGATCTGAAACTGTTCCTAGACCAACACGGCCAGAACATTAGATTCACTGTGAAGTGTAAACCACACCAGAGAAATATCAGGACATTTTTTGGGGGGGTGGGATTTTTATCTGAAAAATATAATTATTTAAAATTAATATTCCTAGCCGCAACAGAGTACAATCTTCGATACCATTTTATGTCTGCGTCCCGTATGAAGGAAGTTAGAAGTAGTTTCACAAGCCAATGCTAACTAGTGTTAGCACAATGACTGGAAGTCTACAGGAACAGTTAGCATACTAGCTAACGACTCTGAGGAAGTAGATAATTGATTTCATTGCCAAAATCTCAAACTATCCCTTTAGTATGGAGGAAATAACAGTCATCGGAGATAATTACAGACATTTTTTTTTTTTTGCGTAGAAATTTCTTAATGCGGGCCGCCTAAGTGTTAATTTTCAGGATGGAAAACGGTTTCAGTGTCAACTTAAATGACCAAAACTAGATAGAAAGTGTGCAGAAAAGGTATTGAACTATATATATTTTTTTATAAAACCATCTTTGAGAACTAACAATCAAATAAAACTAGACAGTCTGGGAGAATCGAACATTCCCAAAACCAGGCATGTCCGTTGATTAAGTTATAATGTTTGAGCAGAGAAAAACAGCGTTAACCATGGCAAAATGTGTAGAATTGATGGAAATTGGCTTTTAAACTGCAAAAATGTTCCCTACGCGACCAAGGTCCCGTTCTAGCTAATAGACTATGTTAATTCTCAATTCCAATGAATGGTGGGAAGGTCAAAATAAGGTTACTGTCTACCAAATCTCCACATTTTAAAATGTTGATTACTTCTACTTGGCATTATCATTCACCTGATGATAAGACAGGATGTGTTCTTGAAATTTTTGATAACAAATGATGGGGTCATGGGGGGCACCGGTTTGCCTGGACCGGCAGTCCCTGGGCAAGAACATTTTGAAAACCTCTGTATCTACGGCAATGTACACCACACCAGGCCCAGAGCATTAGGTACAGCCTGGTCTTGGCCAGGAGGACAAAGATTCCCTGATCCTGATTGTGTTTACTCTCTCTGACAACTCACATCTCATCTGATATCACTGTTAACACTCTCTGACAACTCACATCTCATCTGATATCACAGTTCACACTCTCTGACAACTCACATCTCATCTGATATCACTGTTAACACTCTCTGACAACTCACATCTCATCTGATATCACAGTTCACTCTCTGACAACTCACATCTCATCTGATATCACAGTTCACTCTCTGACAACTCACATCTCATCTGATATCACAGTTCACTCTCTGACAACTCACATCTCATCTGATATCACAGTTCACTCTCTGACAACTCACATCTCATCTGATATCACTGTTAACTCTCTGACAACTCACATCTCATCTGATATCACTGTTAACACTCTCTATGAAAACTCACATCTCATCTGATATCACTGTTAACACTCTGACAACTCACATCACATCTGATATCACAGTTTACTCTCTGACAACTCACATCTCATCTGATATCACTGTTAACACTCTGACAACTCACATCTCATCTGATATCACTGTTAACTCTCAATGAAAACTCACATCTCATCTGATATCACTGTTAACACTCTGACAACTCACATCTCATCTGATATCACTGTTAACACTCTCTGACAACTCACATCTCATCTGATATCACTGTTCACACTCTGACAACTCACATCTCATCTGATATCACTGTTCACACTCTGACAACTCACATCTCATCTGATATCACTGTTAACACTCTCTGACAACTCACATCTCATCTGATATCACTGTTAACACTCTGACAACTCACATCTCATCTGATATCACTGTTAACACTCTCTGACAACTCACATCTCATCTGATATCACTGTTAACACTCTCTGACAACTCACATCTCATCTGATATCACTGTTTACACACTCTGACAACTCACATCTCATCTGATATCACTGTTTACACACTCTGACAACTCACATCTCATCTGATATCACTGTTAACACTCTCTGACAACTCACATCTCATCTGATATCACTGTTTACACTCTCTGACAACTCACATCTCATCTGATATCACTGTTAACACTCTCTGACAACTCACATCTCATCTGATATCACTGTTTACACACTCTGACAACTCACATCTCATCTGATATCACTGTTAACACTCTCTGACAACTCACATCTCATCTGATATCACTGTTTACACACTCTGACAACTCACATCTCATCTGATATCACTGTTTACACACTCTGACAACTCACATCTCATCTGATATCACTGTTAACACTCTCTGACAACTCACATCTCATCTGATATCACGGTTTACACTCTCTGACAACTCACATCTCATCTGATATCACTGTTAACACTCTCTGACAACTCACATCTCATCTGATATCACTGTTAACACTCTGACAACTCACATCTCATCTGATATCACTGTTAACTCTCTATTACAACTCACATCTCATCTGATATCACAGTTCACTCTCTGACAACTCACATCTCATCTGATATCACTGTTAACTCTCTATTACAACTCACATCTCATCTGATATCACTGTTAACTCTCTATGACAACTCACATCTCATCTGATATCACAGGTCACACTCTGACAACTCACATCTCATCTGATATCACTGTTAACTCTCTGACAACTCACATCTCATCTGATATCACGGTTCAAACTCTCTGACAACTCACATCTCATCTGATATCACGGTTCAAACTCTCTGACAACTCACATCTCATCTGATATCACGGTTCACTCTCTGACAACTCACATCTCATCTGATATCACTGTTAACTCTCTATGACAACTCACATCTCATCTGATATCACAGTTAACACTCTCTGACAACTCACATCTCATCTGATATCACTGTTAACTCTCTATTACAACTCACATCTCATCTGATATCACAGTTCACTCTCTGACAACTCACATCTCATCTGATATCACTGTTAACTCTCTATTACAACTCACATCTCATCTGATATCACTGTTAACTCTCTATGACAACTCACATCTCATCTGATATCACAGGTCACACTCTGACAACTCACATCTCATCTGATATCACTGTTAACTCTCTGACAACTCACATCTCATCTGATATCACGGTTCAAACACTCTGACAACTCACATCTCATCTGATATCACGGTTCAAACTCTCTGACAACTCACATCTCATCTGATATCACGGTTCACTCTCTGACAACTCACATCTCATCTGATATCACTGTTAACTCTCTATGACAACTCACATCTCATCTGATATCACAGTTAACACTCTCTGACAACTCACATCTCATCTGATATCACGGTTCAAACTCTCTGACAACTCACATCTCATCTGATATCACTGTTTACACTCTCTGACAACTCACATCTCATCTGATATCACGGTTCACTCTCTGACAACTCACATCTCATCTGATATCACGGTTCACTCTCTGACAACTCACATCTCATCTGATATCACGGTTCACTCTCTGACAACTCACATCTCATCTGATATCACGGTTCACTCTCTGACAACTCACATCTCATCTGATATCACGGTTCACACTCTGACAACTCACATCTCATCTGATATCACGGTTCACACTCTGACAACTCACATCTCATCTGATATCACAGTTCACTCTCTGACAACTCACATCTCATCTGATATCACAGTTTACACTCTCTGACAACTCACATCTCATCTGATATCACTGTTAACACTCTCTGACAACTCACATCTCATCTGATATCACGGTTCACACTCTGACAACTCACATCTCATCTGATATCACAGTTTACACTCTCTGACAACTCACATCTCATCTGATATCACTGTTTACACTCTCTGACAACTCACATCTCATCTGATATCACGGTTCACACTCTGACAACTCACATCTCATCTGATATCACAGTTCACTCTCTGACAACTCACATCTCATCTGATATCACAGTTTACACTCTCTGACAACTCACATCTCATCTGATATCACTGTTTACTCTCTGACAACTCACATCTCATCTGATATCACTGTTTACTCTCTGACAACTCACATCTCATCTGATATCACGGTTCACACTCTCTGACAACTCACATCTCATCTGATATCACTGTTAACACTCTATGACAACTCACATCTCATCTGATATCACGGTTCACACTCTGACAACTCACATCTCATCTGATATCACTGTTAACACTCTCTGACAACTCACATCTCATCTGATATCACTGTTAACACTCTATGACAACTCACATCTCATCTGATATCACGGTTCACACTCTGACAACTCACATCTCATCTGATATCACTGTTAACACTCTGACAACTCACATCTCATCTGATATCACTGTTAACACTCTGACAACTCACATCTCATCTGATATCACAGGTCACACTCTCTGACAACTCACATCTCATCTGATATCACTGTTAACTCTCTCTGAAAACTCACATCTCATCTGATATCACAGTTCACACTCTGACAACTCACATCTCATCTGATATCACTGTTAACACTCTCTGACAACTCACATCTCATCTGATATCACTGTTTACACTCTCTGAAAACTCACATCTCATCTGATATCACAGTTCACTCTCTGACAACTCACATCTCATCTGATATCACAGGTCACACTCTCTGACAACTCACATCTCATCTGATATCACTGTTAACTCTCTCTGAAAACTCACATCTCATCTGATATCACAGTTCACACTCTGACAACTCACATCTCATCTGATATCACTGTTAACACTCTCTGACAACTCACATCTCATCTGATATCACTGTTTACACTCTCTGACAACTCACATCTCATCTGATATCACTGTTAACACTCTCTGAAAACTCACATCTCATCTGATATCACTGTTAACACTCTCTGAAAACTCACATCTCATCTGATATCACTGTTTACACTCTCTGACAACTCACATCTCATCTGATATCACTGTTAACACTCTCTGACAACTCACATCTCATCTGATATCACTGTTCACACTCTATGAAAACTCACATCTCATCTGATATCACTGTTAACACTCTCTGACAACTCACATCTCATCTGATATCACAGTTCACACTCTATGAAAACTCACATCTCATCTGATATCACTGTTCACACTCTATGAAAACTCACATCTCATCTGATATCACTGTTCACACTCTATGAAAACTCACATCTCATCTGATATCACTGTTAACACTCTCTGACAACTCACATCTCATCTGATATCACAGTTCACACTCTATGAAAACTCATCTCATCTGATATCACTGTTCACACTCTATGAAAACTCATCTCATCTGATATCACTGTTAACACTCTCTGACAACTCACATCTCATCTGATATCACAGTTCACACTCTATGAAAACTCACATCTCATCTGATATCACTGTTCACACTCTATGAAAACTCACATCTCATCTGATATCACTGTTAACACTCTCTGACAACTCACATCTCATCTGATATCACAGTTCACACTCTATGAAAACTCACATCTCATCTGATATCACAGTTCACACTCTGAAAACTCACATCTCATCTGATATCACGGTTCAAACTCTCTGACAACTCACATCTCATCTGATATCACGGTTCACACTCTGAAAACTCACATCTCATCTGATATCACAGTTCACTCTCTGACAACTCACATCTCATCTGATATCACAGTTCACTCTCTGACAACTCACATCTCATCTGATATCACGGTTCAAACTCTCTGACAACTCACATCTCATCTGATATCACGGTTCACACTCTGAAAACTCACATCTCATCTGATATCACGGTTCACACTCTCTGACAACTCACATCTCATCTGATATCACAGTTCACACTCTGACAACTCACATCTCATCTGATATCACAGTTCACACTCTGACAACTCACATCTCATCTGATATCACGGTTCAAACTCTCTGACAACTCACATCTCATCTGATATCACGGTTTACACTCTCTGACAACTCACATCTCATCTGATATCACTGTTAACACTCTCTGACAACTCACATCTCATCTGATATCACTGTTCAAACTCTCTGACAACTCACATCTCATCTGATATCACTGTTAACACTCTCTGACAACTCACATCTCATCTGATATCACTGTTCAAACTCTCTGACAACTCACATCTCATCTGATATCACGGTTCAAACTCTCTGACAACTCACATCTCATCTGATATCACAGTTCACACTCTGACAACTCACATCTCATCTGATATCACAGTTCACACTCTATGAAAACTCACATCTCATCTGATATCACTGTTAACACTCTCTGACAACTCACATCACATCTGATATCACAGTTCACTCTCTGACAACTCACATCTCATCTGATATCACAGTTCAAACTCTCTGACAACTCACATCTCATCTGATATCACGGTTCAAACTCTCTGACAACTCACATCTCATCTGATATCACGGTTCACACTCTGACAACTCACATCTCATCTGATATCACGGTTCAAACTCTCTGACAACTCACATCTCATCTGATATCACGGTTCAAACTCTCTGACAACTCACATCTCATCTGATATCACAGTTCACACTCTCTGACAACTCACATCTCATCTGATATCACGGTTCAAACTCTCTGACAACTCACATCTCATCTGATATCACGGTTCAAACTCTCTGACAACTCTCATCATCTGATATCACGGTTCACTCTCTGACAACTCACACATCTCACATCTCATCTGATATCATCGGTTCAAACTCTCTCTCTGACAACTCATCTCATCTGATATCACGGTTCAAACTCTCT
>NW_027009531.1:42500-43854 GCF_036934945.1 Oncorhynchus masou masou | reverse complement strand
TTAGTGAATCCTCCAGATCAGAGGCAGTAGGGACTGACTAGGGATGTTCTCTGTTTAGTGAGTCCTCCAGATCAGAGGCAGTAGAGATGACCAGGATGTTCTCTGTTTAGTGAGTCCTCCAGATCAGAGGCAGTAGGGATGACCAGGGATGTTCTCTGTTTAGTGAGTCCTCCAGATCAGAGGCAGTAGGGATGACCAGGGATGTTCTCTGTTTAGTGAGTCCTCCAGATCAGAGGCAGTAGGGATGACCAGGGATGTTCTCTGTTTAGTGAGTCCTCCAGATCAGAGGCAGTAGGGATGACCAGGGATGTTCTCTGTTTAGTGAGTCCTCCAGATCAGAGCCAGTAGAGATGACCAGGGATGTTCTCTGTTTAGTGAATCCTCCAGATCAGAGGCAGTAGGGACGACTAGGGATGTTCTCTGTTTAGTGAGTCCTCCAGATCAGAGGCAGTAGAGATGACCAGGGATGTTCTCTGTTTAGTGAGTCCTCCAGATCAGAGGCAGTAGGGATGACCAGGGATGTTCTCTGTTTGTGAGTCCTCAGATCAGAGGCAGTAGGAATGACCAGGATGTTCTCTGTTTAGTGAGTCCTCCAGATCAGAGGCAGTAGGGATGACCAGGGATGTTCTCTGTTTAGTGAGTCCTCCAGATCAGAGGCAGTAGGGAAGACCAGGGATGTTCTCTGTTTAGTGAGTCCTCCAGATCAGAGGCAGTAGGGATGACCAGGGATGTTCTCTCTTTAGTGAGTCCTCCAGATCAGAGGCAGTAGGGATGACCAGGGATGTTCTCTGTTTAGTGAGTCCTCCAGATCAGAGGCAGTAGGGATGACCAGGGATGTTCTCTGTTTAGTGAGTCCTCCAGATCAGAGGCAGTAGGGATGACCAGGGATGTTCTCTGTTTAGTGAGTCCTCCAGATCAGAGGCAGTAGGGATGACCAGGGATGTTCTCTGTTTAGTGAGTCCTCCAGATCAGAGGCAGTAGGGATGACCAGGGATGTTCTCTGTTTAGTGAGTCTTCCAGATCAGAGCCAGTAGAGATGACCAGGGATGTTCTCTGTTTAGTGAGTCCTCCAGATCAGAGGCAGTAGGGACGACTAGGGATGTTCTCTGTTTAGTGAGTCCTCCAGATCAGAGGCAGTAGAGATGACCAGGGATGTTCTCTGTTTAGTGAGTCCTCCAGATCAGAGGCAGTAGGGATGACCAGGGATGTTCTCTGTTTAGTGAGTCCTCCAGATCAGAGGCAGTAGGAATGACCAGGGATGTTCTCTGTTTAGTGAGTCCTCCAGATCAGAGGCAGTAGGGATGACCAGGGATGTTCTCTGTTTAGTGAGTCCTCCAGATCAGAGGCAGTAGGG
>NW_027009531.1:10000-37500 GCF_036934945.1 Oncorhynchus masou masou | reverse complement strand
GTCCGGTATTGTTTGTAGGGGCGTGTGCACGTTGTGCTGGGGTGAGACGGGTTTTGTCCGGTATTGTTTGTAGGGCGTGTGCACGTTGTGCTGGTGTGAGACGGGTTTAGTCCGGTATTGTTTGTAGGGCGTGTGCACGTTGTGCTGGGGTGAGACGGGTTTTGTTACCCATTGATAGTTTGTTCTATTTTACGTTGTTTTTAAGTGTTTTAAACGGCTTCGTTAGAACTCGCCCATTACATGTTGTGAGACCTCTGGGCGTCCGAGAGCAAAACGCACCATTGTGTTTGTGAAAGTATCATCTTTCCAGAGAGGGCGATATAATAGGTTTTCTAGGGCAAACCGCTACAGACGATTTTGTGAGAAGAATGATTTTGGGGATGTGTCATGCGTGGTCTGACTAAACACCACTCTGTCACCTTTCACCTCAGATGGGATGTCTCCTGGTCTGACTAAACACCACTCTGTCACCTTTCACCTCAGATGGGATGTCTCCTGGTCTGACTAAACACCACTCTGTCACCTTTCACCTCAGATGGGATGTCTCCTGGTCTGACTAAACACCACTCTGTCACCTTTCACCTCAGATGGGATGTCTCCTGGTCTGACTAAACACCACTCTGTCACCTTTCACCTCAGATGGGATGTCTCCTGGTCTGACTAAACACCACTCTGTCACCTTTCACCTCAGATGGGATGTCTCCCGGTCTGACTAAACACCACTCTGTCACCTTTCACCTCAGATGGGATGTCTCCCGGTCTGACTAAACACCACTCTGTCACCTTTCACCTCAGATGGGATGTTTCCTGGTCTGACTAAACACCACTCTGTCACCTTTCACCTCAGATGGGATGTCTCCCGGTCTGACTAAACACCACTCTGTCACCTTTCACCTCAGATGGGATGTCTCCTGGTCTGACTAAACACCACTCTGTCACCTTTCACCTCAGATGGATGTCTCCGGTCTGACTAAACACCACTCTGTCACCTTTCACCTCAGATGGGATGTCTCCCGGTCTGACTAAACACCACTCTGTCACCTTTCACCTCAGATGGGATGTCTCCCGGTCTGACTAAACACCACTCTGTCACCTTTCACCTCAGATGTGATGTCTCCTGGTCTGACTAAACACCACTCTGTCACCTTTCACCTCAGATGGGATGTCTCCTGGTCTGACTAAACACCACTCTGTCACCTTTCACCTCAGATGGGATGTCTCCCGGTCTGACTAAACACCACTCTGTCACCTTTCACCTCAGATGTGATGTCTCCTGGTCTGACTAAACACCACTCTGTCACCTTTCACCTCAGATGTGATGTCTCCTGGTCTGACTAAACACCACTCGAGTTCTGTCACCTTTCACCTCAGATGTGGAGGTGTGACATCAGAGAATGTGCTGGATCCAGATACATCCACTTGATATCTCTGTCAGTAACTGACACATTGTAATGGGGGTCTGTTGTGTTTATTGATCTCTGCGGGGGCGAGGACAGCGATCTCAGGAGGAGTCTGTGTTTCTCTGTATTACTGGAAGACACTGAAACACATCAAAGGAGTAGTTACAAACCCCTTCAGGATGTTGGATGTTGGCCTGTTGCATTATGACACAGCTCTGGCCTGACCAAACTTTACAAACTCACTCACTTAGATTGATTTCCTCTTGGTACGGTTTTGCAAAAGTGAGATTCCAGTGGGGGAATGAACAGAACAGCACAGAAGGAACAGAAGGAGAGGGAGAGCCAGGAGGAGAGAGAGAGGAACGGGAGGAGAGAGAGAGAGAGAGTGAGAGAGAGAGAGAGAGAGAGAGAGAGAGAGAGAAAGAGAGAGCCAGGGAGGAGAGAGAGGGAACGGGAGGAGAGAGAGAGCCAGGAGGAGAGAGGGAGAGAGTGAGAGGAACAGGAGGAGAGAGAGAGGAAGAGAGAGAGAGAGAGAGAGAGAGAGAGAGAGAGAGTAACAGGAGAGAGAGAGAGCTAGGAGGAGAGAGAGAGCCAGGAGGAGAGAGAGAGGAACGGGAGGAGAGAGAGAGAGAGAGAGAGAGAGAGAGAGAGAGAGAGAGAGAGAGAGAGGAATGGGAGGAGAGAGAGAAAGGAACGGGAGGAGAGAGAGAGAGGATCGGGAGGAGAGAGAGAGAGAACGGGAGGAGAGAGAGAGAGGATCGGGAGGAGAGAGAGAGAGGAACGGGAGGAGAGAGAGAGGAACGGGATGAGAGAGATGAACGGGAGGAGAGTGAAAGAGGATCGGGAGGAGAGAGAGAGGAACGGGAGGAGAGCGAGATGAACGGGAGGAGAGAGAGATGATTGGGAGGAGAGAGAGAGCCAGGAGGAGAGAGAGAGAGGAACGGGAGGAGTGAGAGAGCCAGGAGGAGAGAGAGAGTACGAGAGGAGAGAGAGGATCGGAAGGAGAGATAGAGAGGATTGGAAGGAGAGAGAGAGCCAGGAGGAGAGAAAGAGAAGAGAGAGAGAGAGAGAGAGAGAGAGAGAGAGCCAGGAGGAGAGAAAGAGAGAGAGAGAGAGAGAGAGAGAGAGAGAGAGAGAGAGAGAGCCAGGAGGAGAGAAAGAGAGGAACGGGAGGAGAGAGAGAGCCAGGAGGAGAGAGAGAGCCAGGAGGAGAGAGAGAGTTACGGGAGGAGAGAGAGGGAGCAGCAACCTGTTGCTCAGCAGAGAGAGGGAGCGAGAGAAGAGGGAGAACATGGGGTAAAGGGGGGGATAATTTGTTGGACACCTGAAGCATCCCCCCTTTGATGATACAGTCCAGTGCTTCTCTTCCCAACACTCTCATTTCTGTTCTCCTTACCACGCTAGAGGGAACACTTTGATTCCACTGCTATCATCGGACACATGGTTTTGACCTAGGAATGAGCCGGAGGCGTTTCCCCCAACTAAATATCAAAAGCTAACTGGTAGGGAGGGAGACCAGAGAACTGGGAGGGAGGGAGACCAGAGAACTGGTAGGGAGGGAGACCAGAAAACTGACAGGGAGAGACCAGAGAACTGGTAGGGAGAGAGACCAGAGAACTGGTAGGGAGGGAGACCAGACAACTGGTAGGGAGAGAGACCAGAGAACTGGTAGGGAGAGAGACCAGAAAACTGACAGGGAGGGAGACCAGAGAACTGGTAGGGAGAGAGGCCAGAGAACTGAGACCAGAGAACTGAGAGGGAGAGAGGCCAGAGAACTGATAGGTAGGGGGACCAGAGAACTGGTAGGGAGGGAGACAAGAGAACTGACAGGGATCCGGACCGGAGAAGTGGTAGGGAGGGAGACCAGAGAACTGACATGGAGGGGGACCAGAGAACTGGTAGGGAGAGAGACCGGAGAACTGAGACCAGAGAAGTGGGAGGGAGAGAGGCCAGAGAACTGGGAGGGAGAGAGGCCAGAGAACTGGGAGGGAGAGAGGCCAGAGAACTGATAGGTAGGGGGACCAGAGAACTGGTAGGGAGGGAGACAAGAGAACTGACAGGGATCCGGACCGGAGAAGTGGTAGGGAGGGAGACCAGAGAACAGGGAGGGAGAGAAACCAGATAACTGAGACCAGAGAAGTGGGAGGGAGAGAGGCCAGAGAACTGGGAGGGAGAGAGGCCAGAGAACTGGTAGGGAGGGAGGCCAGAGAACTGGGAGGGAGAGAGGCCAGAGAACTGGTAGGGAGAGAGGCCAGAGAACTGATAGGTAGGGGGACCAGAGAACTGGTAGGGAGGGAGAACAGAGAACTGGTAGGGAGGGAGACAAGAGAACTGACAGGGATCCGGACCGGAGAAGTGGTAGGGAGGGAGACCAGAGAACTGGTAGGGAGGGAGACCAGAGAACTGACATGGAGGGGGACCAGAGAACTGGTAGGGAGAGAAACCAGATAACTGATAGGTAGGGGGACCAGAGAACTGACAGGTATCCGGACCGGAGAAGTGGTAGGGAGGGAGACCAGAGTACTGACAGGGAGGGGGACCAGAGAACTGGTAGGGAGGGAGACCAGAGAACTGACAGGGAGGGGGACCAGAGAACTGACAGGGAGGGGGACCAGAGAACTGGTAGGGGAGACCAGAGAACTGGTAGGGAGGGGGACCAGAGAACTGGTAGGGAGGAGACCAGAGTACTGACAGGGAGGGGGACCAGAGAACTAGTAGGGAGGAGACCAGAGTACTGACAGGGAGGAGACCAGAGTACTGACAGGGAGGGGGACCAGAGAACTGGTAGGGAGGGAGACCAGAGAACTGACAGGGAGGAGACCAGATAACTGGTAGGGAGGGAGACCAGAGAACTGGTAGGGGAGGGGGACCAGAGAACTGGTAGGGAGGAGACCACACACACAAGAGAGAGGGAAAGAGAGAAGGAAAGAGAGAGGGAAAGAGAGAAGGAAAGAGAGAGGGAAAGAGAGAAGGAAAGAGACAAAGAGAGAGGGAAAGAGAGAGGGAAGAGAGAGGGGAGAGAGGAGAAAATAGAGGAAAGAGAGATCCAGATGAAAACATTTAAGTCCGTTTCCAGCAGGAAGACAGAGAATATGTTATTAGATGAGGCCTGCCTCTGTAAATTGAACACAGGGGTTAGGCAAAGGGCCAGGAAGTGTGGTCTCAGTGGTGAAGAGAGTGTCAGAGAGATACACAGAGCCAAGGCCCTCTGCAATGGAACACAGACCATCTGACTCTGCAATACACAACCCCCCCCCACAAACACACACACACACACACACACACACACACACACAAGATCCCGAGTGGCACGGCGGTCTAAGTGCATCTCAACAGGCATCACTACAGAGATCTTAGGAGGGATTCCAGAGAACTGAGACCAGAGAACTGACTGGTAGGGGGACCAGAGAACTGACTGGTAGGGATTCCAGAGAACTGGTAGGGAGGGATTCCAGAGAACTGACAGAAACGGGGACCAAAGAACTGAGACCAGAGAACTGGTAGGGAGGGAGACCAGAGAACTGGTAGGGAGGGAGACCAGAGAACTGGTAGGGAGGGAGACCAGAGAACTGACAGAAACGGTGACCAAAGAACTGAGACCAGAGAACTGGTAGGGAGGGAGACCAGAGAACTGACAGGGAGGGGGACCAGAGAACTGAGACCAGAGAACTGGTAGGGAGGGAGACCAGAGAACTGGTAGGGAGGGATTCCAGAGAACTGACAGAAACGGGGACCAAAGAACTGAGACCAGAGAACTGGTAGGGAGGGAGACCAGAGAACTGACAGGGAGGGAGACCAGAGAACTGACAGAAACGGGGACCAGAGAACTGAGACCAGAGAACTGGTAGGGAGGGGGACCAGAGAACTGGTAGGGAGGGGGACCAGAGAACTGAGACCAGAGAACTGGTAGGGAGGGAGACCAGAGAACTGGTAGGGAGGGAGACCAGAGAACTGAGACCAGAGAACTGGTAGGGAGGGAGACCAGAGAACTGACAGAAACGGGGACCAGAGAACTGAGACCAGAGAACTGGTAGGGAGGGGGACCAGAGAACTGGTAGGGAGGGGACCAGAGAACTGAGACCAGAGAACTGGTAGGGAGGAGACCAGAGAACTGACAGAAACGGGGACCAGAGAACTGAGACCAGAGAACTGGTAGGGAGGGGGACCAGAGAACTGGTAGGGAGGGGGACCAGAGAACTGAGACCAGAGAACTGGTAGGGAGGGAGACCAGAGAACTGGTAGGGAGGGAGACCAGAGAACTGACAGGGAGGGGGACCAGAGAACTGAGACCAGAGAACTGGTAGGGAGGGAGACCAGAGAACTGACAGGGAGGGGGACCAGAGAACTGAGACCAGAGAACTGGTAGGGAGGGAGACCAGAGAACTGACAGGGAAGGGGACCAGAGAACTGACAGGGAGGGGGACAAGAGAACTGGTAGGGAGGGGGACCAAAGAACTGGTAGGGAGGGGGACCAGAGAACTGAGACCAGAGAACTGGTAGGGAGGGAGACCAGAGAACTAAAAGGAGGAGGAACAGAGGACTGACAGGGATGGTGACCAGAGAACTGGTAGGGAGGGGGACCAGAAAACTGGTAGGGAGGGAGAACAGAGAACTGAGACCAGAGAACTGACAGGGAGGGGGACGAGAGAACTGAGATCGAAGAACTGACAGGGAGGGGGCCCAGAGAACTGACAGGGAGGGAGAACAGAGAACTGACAGGGAGGGAGAACAGAGAACTGACAGGGAGGGGGCCCAGAGAACTGACAGGGAGGGGGACCAGAGAACTGGTAGGGAGGGAGAACAGAGAACTGGTAGGGAGGGAGAACAGAGAACTGAGACCAGAGAACTGACAGGGAGGGGGCCCAGAGAACTGACAGGGAGGGGGACCAGAGAACTGGTAGGGAGGGGGACCAGAGAACTGGTAGGGAGGGGGACCAGAGAACTGGTAGGAGGGGGACCAGAGAACTGGTAGGGCGGGGGACCAGAGAACTGAGACCAGAGAACTGACTGGTAGGGGGACTAGAGAACTGACTGGTAGGGGGACCAGAGAACTGAGACCAGAGAACTGAGACCAGAGAACTGACTGGTAGGGGACCAGAGAACTGGTAGGGAGGGGAGCAGAGAACTGGTTGGGAGGGGGACCAGAGAACTGAGACCAGAGAACTGACTGGTAGGGGGACCAGAGACATGGTAGGGAGACCAGACAACTGACTGGTAGGGGGACCAGAGAACTGAGACCAGAGAACTGACTGGTAGGGGAACCAGAGAACTGACTGGTAGGGGGACCAGAGAACTGGTAGGTACGGGAACCAGAGAAATGACTGGTAGGGGAACCAGAGAACTGACTGGTAGGGGACCAGAGAACTGACTGGTAGGGGGACCAGAGAACTGAGACCAGAGAACTGAGACCAGGGAACTGGTAGGGAGGGGGACCAGAGAACTGGTAGGGTGTGAGACCAGAGAACTGGTAGGGTGTGAGACCAGAGAACTGGTAGTGAGGGGGACCAGAGAACTGGTAGGGTGTGAGACCAGAGAACTGGTAGGGTGTGAGACCAGAGAACTGGTAGTGAGGGGGACCAGAGAACTGGTAGGGTGTGAGACCAGAGAACTGGTAGGGTGTGAGACCAGAGAACTGGTAGTGAGGGGGACCAGAGAACTGTTAGGGAGGGAGAACAGAGAACTGGTAGGGAGGGAGAACAGAGAACTGAGACCAGAGAACTGACAGGGAGGGAGACCAGAGAACTGGTAGGGAGGGGGACCAGGGAACTGGTAGGGAGGGAGAACAGAGAACTGGTAGGGAGGGAGACCAGGGAACTGACAGGGAGGGAGACCAGAGAACTGGTAGGGAGGGGGACCAGAGTACTGTTAGGGAGGGGGACCAGAGAACTGGTAGGGAGGGGGACCAAAGAACTGAGACCAGAGAACTGACTGGTAGGGGGACCAGAGAACTGACTGGTAGGGGGACCAGAGAACTGAGACCAGAGAACTGGTAGGGAGGGATTCCAGAGAACTGGTAGGGAGGGAGACCAGAGAACTAAAAGGAGGAGGAACAGAGAACTGACAGGGAGGGGGACCAGAGAACTGATAGGAAGGCAGAACAGAGAACTGACAGGGAAAGGGACCAGAGAACTGGTAGGGAGGGAGAACAGAGAACTGGTAGGGAGGGAGACCAGGGAACTGACAGGGAGGGAGACCAGAGAACTGGTAGGTAGGGGGACCAGAGAACTGGTAGGGAGGGAGAACAGAGAACTGGTAGGGAGGGAGACCAGGGAACTTACATGAGGGGGACCAGGGAACGGGTAGGGAGGGAGAACAGAGAACTGGTAGGGAGGGAGAACAGAGAACTGGTAGCGATGGAGACCAGGGAACTTACAGGAGGGGGACCAGGGAACTGGTAGGGAGGGAGAACAGAGAACTGAGACCAGATAACTGTCAGGGAGGGAGACCAGAAAACTGGTAGTGAGGGGGACCAGAGAACTGATACTAAAGAACTGGTAGGGAGGGAGACCAGAGAACTGACAGGGAGGGACACTAGAGAACTGGTAGGGAGGGAGACCAGAGAACTGAGACCAGAGAACTGGTTTGGAGTGAGACCAGAGAACTGGCAGGGAGGGAGACCAGAGAATTGGTAGGGAGGGAGAACAGAGAACTGGTAGGGAGGGAGACCAGAGAACTGGTAGGGAGGGAGACCAGAGAACTGGTAGGGAGGGAGACCAGAGAACTTGAGTGGAACCTACAATGCATGGTAAAGGTTATTCTGTTAAATCAGGACTTTCGATGATCCATGTGTGTTTCTATCATGCGGTGTGATGCACGCTGGTACCTCAGAGGTCTTCGTGACAGTGCTGTGTCACAACCAATGTCCCAGTTATTGACATCCTGCTACATTGTGTAGGTAAGAAGCTGATAACGTGTTGTGTTGTCACGTTGAGAAACCTCCCCCTGACAGTGTTGGGGATGGAGGGGGCGGGGAAGATTTATCACTGCCCACACTTCCTCTCAGGGATGTTCAGAGACGGTCTGGACCTTCCTGACATGTCTGGCAGCACCACACTGGACAGACCCTGTGGTTCCACTGTCTTACCACATCCCTCTGCTCTCACACACAGAGTACTGACAGCAGACAGGCGGTCTGGCCAAGCAGAAGAGATCATTGCATGATTGACAAAGATTGTTAAATGCAAGATGCAAGATGCTTCAGTGTTGGACAATGTGCAGGGCCACACTACATTGAAAATTAAGTATTTGTTCTTAACTGACTTGCCTAGATTACATTTAAAAAATAAATAAAGATTGGTCCATGTTCTACCTGCAAAGCTTTAGGATGTGAACAGAAGAGACAAGTTGCATTCTATTGGTTTAAAACCGATTCACTAAGGAATGACATCATGCTACTAATCTGTCCTGTACATCTGAGCAAGCAGCTTCTACTTCCTATTTCCTATCTGTGCTGTCCCTTATCTGGCCTTTCTGTTTCAGCTGATTCTGTAGCTGAAGCTATAGGGCAACGGTCCCAGGCTTGTCTCGTGGCTGAGGAAGGCTTCATAACTCAGGGTAACTTAGCGACTGTCCCGTGGGCCAACCTCTCTGGGAGGACCCCAGCAAACAGGAGTTATGTCACGCCAGAGGGTAATTACACCTAACCCATCCACAGCAATACACACCAGAGAGTAATTACACCTAATCCAACCCAGCAACACACAGATATACCCTAGTAAATCCTCACCACCAGGGACAGAATGTTACGCTTGAATCTCTCTGTTTCTCTCTTCTTAGAAGCGTCACGCTATGATGGTTTTCAATGTGATAGAGACAAACTCTTGCAGGAAGATATCCAGCTTATTCACATCGCCCACAAATTGTATTTAAAATGTATTTTTGAGTAGGAAGAATATATATTAAAAATGGAGACTTCACACCATGTCAACTGGAACAACCATCTCACTATCAGTTTCTATCAATCCAATCACTTACAGATCGGAATGGTTTAGAAACACGTCTGATTCTGTGTTTTAGTTTACGATCAAAACAATCAAATATACAGTAACATGCAAAAAAACAAAAACAGACGTTAAAACAGTGTGACGATGACACCGCGTTAAATAAAGTCATTCCCTCATCCATAGAGACTCATACCAGCTCTACTGGTAGTACTGCTAGACCGGCGACGACGACTGCCGAGCGCCACCCGAACGGGAAGGGGAGCCACCTTCAGTGGCAGCTAGTAGACCGGTGACGACGACCGTCGAGCGCCACCCGAACGGGAAGGGGAGCCACCTTCAGTGGCAGCTAGTAGACCGGTAACGACGACCGCCGAGCGCCACCCGAACAGGAAGGGGAGCCACCTTCAGTGGCAGCTAGTAGACCGGAGACAACGACCGCCGAACGCCACCCGAACGGGAAGGGGAGCCACCTCCAGTGGCAGCTAGTCCACCGGCGATGACAACCGCCGAGCGCCACCCGAACGGGAAGGGGAGCCACCTTCAGTGGCAGCTAGTAGACCGGCGACGACGACCGCCGAGCGCCACCCGAACGGGAAGGGGAGCCACCTTCAGTGGCAGCTAGTAGACCGGTAACGACGACCGCGAGCGCCACCCGAACGGGAAGGGGAGCCACCTTCAGTGGCAGCTAGTAGACCGGTGACGACGACCGCCGAGCGCCACCCGAACGGGAAGGGGAGCCACCTTCAGTGGCAGCTAGTAGACCGGCGACGACAACCGCGAGCGCCACCCGAACGGGAAGGGGAGCCACCTTCAGTGTCAGCTAGTAGACCGGCAACGACGACCGCCGAGCGCCACCCGAACTGGAAGGGGAGCCACCTTCAGTGGCAGCTAGTAGACCGGTAACGATGACCGCCGAGCGCCACCCGAACGGGAAGGGAGCCACCTTCAGTGGCAGCTAGTAGACCGGTGACGACGACCGCGAGCGCCACCCGAACGGGAAGGGAGCCACCTTCAGTGGCAGCTAGTAGACCGGTAACGACGACCGCCGAGCGCCACCCGAACGGGAAGGGGAGCCACCTTCAGTGGCAGCTAGTAGACCGGCGACGATGACCGCCGAGCGCCATCCGAACGGGAAGGGGAGCCACCTTCAGTGGCAGCTAGTAGACCGTTGACGACGACCGCCACCTGAACGGGAAGGGGAGCCACCTTCAGTGGCAGCTAGTAGACCGGCGACAACAACCTCCGAGCGCCACCCGAACGGGAAGGGGAGCCACCTTCAGTGGCAGCTAGTAGACCGGTAACGACGACCGCCGAGCGCCACCCGAACGGGAAGGGGAGCCACCTTCAGTGGCAGCTAGTAGACCGGCGACGACGACCGCCGAGCGCCACCCGAACGGGAAGGGGAGCCACCTTCAGTGGCAGCTAGTAGACCGGCGACGACGACCGCCGAGCGCCACCCGAACGGGAAGGGGTGCTACCTTCAGTGATATGCGTGACATGCGCAGACATTTAGAAACAAAACATGCCAATTTGAAACATAAGCCACAGGTGTTTTTTTGAACGAGAATTAAGACGACTTTCAAAGACATATAAAAGCAACAGATACCGTTAATAAGAAGGAGCTAGAAGTGTCTTGTATGGTGAGCTACCGAGTGGGGAGGACAAGCAAGCCCCATACTATTGTGGAGGACTTCATTCTTCCTGCTGCAGCAGAAGTGGCTGGGACAATGCTGGGGGAAATGGCCCCAAAAATTACACAGACAAATCCTTCATCAAACAACATTTTTTCACGACGCATCAGTCACATAGCAGGAGATTATTTGAAACAATTACTGCTTTGCATACAAACCAGTGAATTCTGTGTTATAGCTGGATGAGTCAACAAGCTTGGCACAGCTCCTGGTATATGTTTGTTACAGCTGGATGAGTGAACAGGCCTGGCACAGCTCCTGGTATATGTCCGTTACGTTTATGGGGGGTTAATTAAGGAAAACATCCTCTTCTGCAAACCACTGGAAACCAGGACAACAGGAGACATCAAATGGACTTTGGTAATCAAGATGTGTTGGTGACTGTACTGATGGTGCAAAAGCCATGACAGGGAGACATAGTGGAGTGGTAACGAGCATGCAAGTAACGAGCATGCAAGCAGCTGCTCCCGGTGCCACTTGGGAACACTGCAGCATCAACCTAGAGGCTCTTGGGTCCACTGCAGCATCAACCTAGAGGCTCTTGGGTCCACTGCAGCATCAACCTAGAGGCTCTTGGGTCCACTGCAGCATCAACCTAGAGGCTCTTGCTGCCAAGGGAATGCCTGACAGCTTGAAAGACGTTTTGGACACTACACTGAAAATAGTTAACTTTGTTAAAGCAAGGTCCCTGAACTCTCATGTATTTTCTGCACTATGCAATGACATAGGCAGCAACCATGTAACGCTTTTACAACATACAGAAGTTTATCAAGTGGCAAAGATTTGACATGTTGTTTTAAATTGAGAGACGAGCGTAAAGGTTTTTACTTTACTGACCATAATTTTCACTTGTCTGACGGCATGATGAAGAGTTTATCACACGGTCTATCTGGGTGATGCTTTTTCTCACCTGAATGATCTGATTCTAGGATTACAGGGACTATAGTCAATGTGCAAAATTGAGGCAATGATTAAAGAAGTTGGAGCTCTTCTGAATTAACCCGTTGAGTGTACTGTTGGGTCAGTATTTTGATGTTTGGGATTGATTATAACCTGAGGATTGATTATAAAAACGTTTGACATGTTTCTTCGAACTTTAAGGATACTATTTGGAATTTTCGTCTGCCCGTCATGACCGAAACTAGCCTTTTGATTCCTGAACAAAACACGCCAACCAAATGGAGGTTTTTGGATATAAAAATAATCTTTATGGAACAAAAGGAACATTTATTGTGTAACTGGGAGTCTCGTGAGTGCAAACATCCGAAGATCATCAAAGGTAAGCGATTAATTTCATTGCTTTTCTGACTTTCGTGACCAATCTACTTTGCTGCTAGCTGTTTGTAATGTTTTGTCTGCTGAGAGAGCTGTCCTCACATAAATGCTTGGTTTGCTTTCGCCGAAAAGCTTTTTTGAAATCTGACATGCCAAGTGGATTAACAACAAGCTAAGCTGTGTTTTGCTATATTGCACTTGTGATTCCATGAAAATAAAATATTTGTAGTAATTTAATTTGAATTTGGCGCTCTGCAATTCAGCGGATGTTAACGAAAATGATCCCGCTAACGGGATGGGTGCAAGACGTTTTACCAAGGACTAGAAGTTAATTATCCAAGACGTTTTACCAAGGACTAGAAGTTAATTATCCAAGACTTTTTACCAAGGACAAGAAGTTAATTATCCAAGACGTTTTTACCAAGGACAAGAAGTTAATTATCCAAGACGTTTTACCAAGGACTAGAAGTTAATTGTCCAAGACGTTTCATCAAGGACTAGAAGTTAATTATCCAAGACGTTTTACCAAGGACAAGAAGTTAATTATCCAAGACGTTTTACCAAGGACAAGAAGTTAATTATCCAAGACGTTTTACCAGGGACAAGAAGTTAATTATCCAAGATGTTTTACCAAGGACAAGAAGTCAATTATCCAAGGCGTTTTACCAAGGACAAGAAGTTAATTATCCAAGACGTTTTACCAAGGACAACACACAGGTCTTTCCATCACTGTATGATTTTTTTTTGTGTGCAAATGAACTCAAACTTACAGTCAAATGTGAAGCAGCTGAGTGACTTGGTACTTTCCTGAAACGGACGACACAACTGGATTCATTATCCCTTTCATGCCCTGCCTCCAGTCCCCTTACCGATGTCTGAACAAGAGAGCCTCATCGAAATTCGCACAAGTGGTTCTGTGCAAATTTAATTTAATTTAATTTAATCAGAAACCACTGCCAGATTTCTGGATCGAGCTGCGCTCAGAGTATCCTGTCTTGGCAAATCGTGCTGTTAAGACACTGATGCCCTTTGCAACCATGTACCTATGTGAGAGTGGATTCTTGGCCCTCACTAGCATGAAAACTAAATTCAGGCACAGAAACTGTGTGTGGAAAATGATTAAAGACTGAGACTGTCTCTAATACAAGCTAACATTGCAGAGTTATGTGCATCCTTTCAAGCACACCCTTCTCATTAACCTGTGGTGAGTTATTCACCATTATAGATGAACAAATACGGTTTTATATGTAAGATGTTTGTATGTTTGTAAATAAAGCACTTCTGAATAAGCTACCTTCTTATTTATCATCACTCATTAGAATATATTATAATATAATTATCATCAATATTAGAATTATAATTCCTAAAACCAGGTCTCAAACATGGATTCCACTTGAGGCCCATGTGATTTCCACAGAGTTGGGTATGGCTGCCTTTTCCTGTTACGCTCCTTGCCTGTGGAAGAGACTGCAGACTAAACGTAAACCTGAGACTCTCCCCCTGTTCCCCATTTTAAACATTTATTGGAGCATTTTTATTTTTGTATTGCTTGAAACTGTTTCGGGGTAATTAGGGGTACTGTGCTGTTAGGGGAATAACCTGTTAGGGGAATAACCTGTTAGGAGAATAACCTGTTAGGGGAATAACCTGTTAGGGGAATAACCTGTTAGGGGAATAACCTGTTAGTAGAATAACCTGTTAGGGGAATAACCTGTTAGGGGAATAACCTGTTAGTAGAATAACCTGTTAGGGGAATAACCTGTTAGTAGAATAACCTGTTAGGGGAATAACCTGTTAGTAGAATAACCTGTTAGGGGAATAACCTGTTAGGGGAATAACCTGTTAGTAGAATAACCTGTTAGGGGAATAACCTGTTAGGGGAATAACCTGTTAGGGGAATAACCTGTTAGGGGAATAACCTGTTAGGGGAATAACCTGTTAGTAGCATAACCTGTTAGGGGAACAACCTGTTAGTAGAATAACCTGTTAGGGGAATAACCTGTTAGGGGAATAACCTGTTAGGGGAATAACCTGTTAGTAGAATAACCTGTTAGGGGAATAACCTGTTAGGGGAATAACATGCTAGGGGAATAACCTGTTAGGGGAATAACCTGTTAGGGGAATAACCTGTTAGGGGAATAACCTGTTAGGGGAATAACCTGTTAGGGGAATAACCTGTTTGTACATTAACCTGTTTGTAGATTAACCTGTTAGAGGAGTAATCTGTTAGGGGAATAACCTGTTAAGGGAATAACCTGTTAGGGGAATAACCTGCTTGTAGATTAACCTGTTTGTAGATTAACCTGTTAGGGGAGTAACCTGTTAAGGGAATAACCTGTTAGGGGAATAACCTGTTAGGGGAATAACATGCTAGGGGAGTAATCTGTTAGGGGAATAACCTGTTAGGGGAATAACATGCTAGGGGAGTAATCTGTTAGGGGAATAACCTGTTAAGGGAATAACCTGTTAGGGGAATAACCTGTTAGGGGAATAACCTGTTAGGGGAATAACCTGTTAGGGGAATAACCTGTTAGGGGAATAACCTGTTAGGGGAATAACCTGTTAGGGGAATAACCTGTTCGGGGAATAACCTGTTAGGGGAATAACATGTTAGGGGTATAACCTGTTAGGGGAATAACCTGTTCGGGGAATAACCTGTTAGGGGAATAACCTGCTAGGGGAATAACCTGTGAGGGGAATAACCTGTTAGGGGAATAACCTGCTTGTAGAATAACCTGTTTGTAGATTAACCTGTTTGTAGATTAACCTGTTAGGGGAGTAACCTGTTAAGGGAATAACCTGTTAGGCGAGTAACCTGTTAGGGGAATAACCTGTTAGGGGAATAACCTGTTAGGGGAATAAGCTGTTTGTAGAATAACATGTTAGGGGAATAACCTGTTAGGGGAATAACATGCTAGGGGAATAACCTGTTAGGGAAATAACCTGTTAGGGAAATAACCTGCTTGTAGAATAACCTGTTAGGGGAATAACCTGTTTGTAGATTAACCTGTTAGGGGAATAACCTGTTAGGGGAATAACCTGTTAGGGGAATAACCTGTTAGGGGAATAACCTGTTAGGGGAATAACCTGCTTGTAGATTAACCTGTTTGTAGAATAACCTGCTTGTAGATTAACCTGTTAGGCGAGTAACCTGTTAGGGGAATAACCTGTTAGGGGAATAACCTGCTTGTAGATTAACCTGTTTGTAGAATAACCTGCTTGTAGATTAACCTGTTAGGCGAGTAACCTGTTAGGGGAATAACCTGTTAGGGGAATAACCTGCTTGTAGATTAACCTGTTTGTAGATTAACCTGTTAGGGGAGTAACCTGTTAAGGGAATAACCTGTTAGGCTTAGTAACCTGTTAGGGAATAACCTGTTAGGGAATAACCTTTAGGGGAATAACCTGTTAGGGAATAACCTGTTAAGGGAATAACCTGTTAGGGAATAACCTGTTAGGGAGTAACCTGTTACGGAAATAACCTGTTAGGGAATAACCTGTTAGGGGAATAACCTATGGTTAGGTGTAAGGGTGTAAATATGTTTAAATGTAATCTGGTGCTGTATTTGTTTGTGTTATCTGTGATCGTTTTGTTTGTCTTGTGTAGTTTCTTAATCAGTGTACCTAAACTGTATGTGTAAACATGTGTATGCAGGTGTCACGGTTTTCTTCATGTGAAGGAGAGTCAGACCAAAATGCGGCATGTCTATTGCGATCCATGTTTAATGAAACTGAAGAAACACGAATCAATACGAAAAACAATAAACGTAACGAAAACCGAAACAGCCTAATACTGGTGCAAACTAACACACGACAGACAACAGACAGGAAAAGGAACAATCACCCACCAAACCCAACACCAAACAGGCTACCTAAATATGGTTCCCAATCAGAGACAATGACTAACACCTGCCTCTGATTGAGAACCATATCAGGCCAAACACAGAAACAGACAAACTAGACACAACATAGAATGCCCAATCAGATCACACCCTGACCAAACAAAACATAGAAACAGACAAACTAGACACACAACATAGAATGCCCACTCAGATCACACCCTGACCAAACAAAACATAGAAACATACAAAGCAAACTATGGTCAGGGTGTGACAGCAGGGCCCAGCTGTAACAGAGACCTTGGTCTCAGTCTGTGTTCCTTGTTGAAATAAATGTATGTGTGTGTGTGTGTGTGTGTGTGTGTGTGTGTGTGTGTGTGTGTGTGTGTGTGTGTGTGTGTGTGTGTGTGTGTGTGTGTGTGTGTGTGGCAGGCGTACAATGATGGCAAAAAAAACAACATTTGAGAGTGCGCTGACCCTGGTGCTGGAGGGGGGTACGCAACTGGAGGTTGAATGTTTGAAGGGGTACGGGACTATTAAAGGTTTGGGAACCACTGCTCTACTCTTCCCTTAGCCATGTGTCTAGTGAAATACTGCCCTGCCCGTACTAAACACCAAACAGCCTCCTGATGTGCTGAGCTCAGCAGTTCCCCAGAGAGGCCCAGTGTGCCATAGGCATGAACCAGTGAGGAAAATGTGATACCAGGGCAGAGCGGGGCTGGCAGGCGGTTTGGCGCTCACCACTGGAGGAAGGAAGGACAACGAGAGAGAGAGAGAGAGAGAGAGAGAGAGAGAGAGAGAGAGAGAGAAAACAGAGAGAGAGAGAGACAGAGACAGAGACAGAGACAGAGACAGAGAGAGAGAGAGAAACTGAGACAGAGAGACAGAGAAACAGAGAAACAGAGACAGAGAGAGAAACTGAGACAGAGAGAGAGACAGAGACAGAGAGAGAGACAGAGACAGAGAGAGAGAGAAACTGAGACAGAGAGAGACAGAGAGAGACAGAGAGAGAGATGGAGAACGAGAGGGAAAGAGACAGAGAGAAAGCGAGAGATGGAGAACGAGAGGGAAAGGGAGCGACACGCTGGGCGTGCATGGAGAGCACCCAGGATTTACTGCACTTGGCATGGCGCGGCGGCCTCCACAGCTGCCTAATCTGCTGCCAGACATCCAGGGCCTGCTGGGAGATGGAGGAGAGGACGGAGGACAGGGTGAAATCAGGACAACAGCGGCAGGCAGGGCCCCGACCCACCCACTGCACCTCACCGTTCTATGCTCTGTTATGAAAAGCCAACTGACATTTACTCCTGAGGTGCTGACCTGTTGCACCCTCGACATCCACTGTGGTTATTATTTGACCCTGCTGGTCGTCTATGAACGTTTGAACATCTTGAAGAACAATCTGGCCTTAAATGTCCATGTTCTGTTGTAATCTCCCCCCACCAAAGCCAGAAGAGGACTGGCCACCCCTCATAGCCTGGTTCTTCTCCCCCACCAAAGCCAGAAGAGGACTGGCCACCCCTCATAGCCTGGTTCTTCTCCCCCCAACAAAGCCAGAAGAGGACTGGCCACCCCTCATAGCCTGGTTCTTCTCTTCTCTAGGTTTCTTCTTAGGTTCCTGCTTTTCTAGGGAGATTTTCCTAGCCACCGTGCTGCTGCATCTGCTTTGCTTGCTGTTTGGGGTTTTAGGCTGGGTTTCTGCATAGCACTTTGTGACATCAGCTGATGTAAAAATGTCTTTAAAAATACATTTGATTGATTGATTGACCCTGAAAGCAATATAACTCAATATCCCTAGACCACAGGACCGGATGTTGGATCTAGACCACAGGACATGATGTTGGATCTAGACCACAGGACATGATGTTGGATCTAGACCACAGGACATGATGTTGGATCTAGACCACAGGACATGATGTTGGATCTAGACCACAGGACATGATGTTGGATCTAGACAGCAGGACATGATGTTGGATCTAGACCACAGGACATGATGTTGGATCTAGACAGCACGACATGATGTTGGATCTAGACCACAGGACCGGATGTTGGATCTAGACCACAGGACATGATGTTGGATCTAGACCACAGGACCGGATGTTGGATCTAGACCACAGGACATGATGTTGGATCTAGACCACAGGACCGGATGTTGGATCTAGACCACAGGACATGATGTTGGATCTAGACAGCAGGACCGGATGTTGGATCTAGACCACAGGACATGATGTTGGATCTAGACCACAGGACCGGATGTTGGATCTAGACCACAGGACATGATGTTGGATCTAGACCACAGGACCGGATGTTGGATCTAGACCACAGTATAGGATGTTGGATCTCCGAAGTTTGTGTATGTGTATGTGTGTGTGTGTGTGACTGAACCACAGTCTCTATCTACAGCAACCACAGAGACAGACTGAACCACAGTCTCTATCTACAACTACCACAGAGACAGACTGAACCACAGTCTCTAACTACAACTACCACAGAGACAGACTGAACCACAGGGGCTAACTACAACTACCACAGAGACAGACTGAACCACAGGGGCTAACTACAACAACCACAGAGACAGACTGAACAACAGTCTCTATCTACAACTACCACAGAGACAGTCTGAACAACAGTCTCTAACTACAACTACCACAGAGACAGACTGAACCACAGGGGCTAACTACAACTACCACAGAGACAGACTGAACCACAGGGGCTAACTACAACAACCACAGAGACAGACTGAACAACAGTCTCTAACTACAACTACCACAGAGACAGACTGAACCACAGGGGTTAACTACAACTACCACAGAGACAGACTGAACCACAGTCTCTATCTACAACTACCACAGAGACAGACTGAACCACAGTCTCTAACTACAACTACCACAGAGACAGACTGAACCACAGGGGCTAACTACAACTACCACAGAGACAGACTGAACCACAGGGGCTAACTACAACAACCACAGAGACAGACTGAACAAAAGTCTCTATCTACAACTACCACAGAGACAGACCGAACCACAGTCTCTATCTATAACTACCACAGAGACAGACTGAACCACAGGGGCTAACTACAACTACCACAGAGACAGACTGAACCACAGTCTCTATCTACAACAACCACAGAGACAGACTGAACCACAGTCTCTATCTACAACAACCACAGAGACAGACTGAACCACAGGGGCTAACTACAACTACCACAGAGACAGACTGAACCACAGGGGCTAACTACAACAACCACAGAGACAGACTGAACAACAGTCTCTAACTACAACTACCACAGAGACAGACTGAACCACAGGGGTTAACTACAACTACCACAGAGACAGACTGAACCACAGTCTCTATCTACAACTCCCACAGAGACAGACTGAACCACAGTCTCTATCTACAACTACCATAGAGACAGACTGAACTACAGGGGCTAACTACAACTACCACAGAGACAGACTGAACCACAGTCTCTATCTACAACTACCACAGAGACAGACTGAACCACAGTCTCTATCTACAACTACCACAGAGACAGACTGAACCACAGTCTCTATCTACAACTACCACAGAGACAGACTGAAACACAGGGGCTAACTACAACAACCACAGAGACAGACTGAACCACAGTCTCTAACTACAACTACCACAGAGACAGACTGAACCACAGTCTCTAACTACAACTACCACAGAGACATACTGAACCACAGTCTCTATCTGCAGCTACCACAGAGACAGACTGAACCACAGTCTCTATCTACAGCAACCACAGAGACAGACTGAACCACAATCTCTATCTACAACTACCACAGGGACAGACTGAACCACTGGGGCTAACTATAACTACCCAAGAGACAGACTGAACCACTGGGGCTAACTACAACTACCCAAGAGACAGACTGAACCACAGGGGCTAACTACAACTACCCAAGAGACAGACTGAACCACAGGGGCTAACTACAACTACCACAGAGACAGACTGAACAACAGTCTCTATCTACAACTACCACAGAGACAGACTGAACCACAGTCTCTATCTACATCTACCACAGAGACAGACTGAACCACAGTCTCTAACTACAACTACCACAGAGACAGACTGAACCACAGGGGCTAACTACAACTACCACAGAGACAGACTTAACCACGGGGCTAACTACAACTACCACAGAGACAGACTGAACCACAGGGGCTAACTACAACGGCCACAGAGACAGACTGAACCACAGTCTCTATCTACAACTACCACAGAGACAGACTGAACCACAGGGGCTAACTACAACTACCACAGAGACAGACTGAACCACAGGGGCTAACTACAACAACCACAGAGACAGACTGAACCACAGTCTCTATCTACAACAACCACAGAGACAGACTGAACCACAGGGGCTAACTACAACAACCACAGAGACAGACTGAACCACAGTCTCTATCTACAACTACCACAGAGACAGACTGAACCACAGTCTCTATCTACAACTACCACAGAGACAGACTGAACCACAGTCTCTATCTACAACAACCACAGAGACAGACTGAACCACAGTCTCTAACTACAACTACCACAGAGACAGACTGAACCACAGTCTCTATCTACAACTACCACAGAGACAGACTGAACCACAGGGGCTAACTACAACAACCACAGAGACAGACTGAACCACAGGGACTAACTACAGCAACCACAGAGACAGACTGAACCACAGGGGCTAACTACAACTACCACAGAGACAGACTGAACCACAGTCTCTAACTACAACTACCACAGAGACAGACTGAACCACAGGGGCTAACTACAACTACCACAGAGACAGACTGAACCACAAGGGTTAACTACAACTACCACAGAGACAGACTGAACCACAGGGGCTAACTACAACTACCACAGAGACAGACTGAACCACAAGGGTTAACTACAACTACCACAGAGACAGACTGAACCACAGTCTCTATCTACAACTACCACAGAGACAGACTGAACCACAGTCTCTATCTACAACTACCACAGAGACAGACTGAACCACAGGGGCTAACTACAACAACCACAGAGACAGACTGAACCACAGTCTCTATCTATAACTACCACAGAGACAGACTGAACCACAGGGGCTAACTACAACTACCACAGAGACAGACTGAACCACAGTCTCTATCTACAACTACCACAGAGACAGACTGAACCACAGTCTCTATCTACAACAACCACAGAGACAGACTGAACCACAGTCTCTAACTACAACTACCACAGAGACAGACTGAACCACAGTCTCTATTTACAACTACCACAGAGACAGACTGAACCACAGTCTCTATCTACAACTACCACAGAGACAGACTGAACCACAGTCTCTATCTACAACTACCACAGAGACAGACTGAACCACGGGGCTAACTACAACAACCACAGAGACAGACTGAACCACAGTCTCTAACTACAACTACCACAGAGACAGACCGAACCACAGTCTCTATCTATAACTACCACAGAGACAGACTGAACCACAGGGGCTAACTACAACTACCACAGAGACAGACTGAACCACAGTCTCTATCTATAACTACCACAGAGACAGACTGAACCACAGGGGCTAACTACAACTACCACAGAGACAGACTGAACCACAGGGGCTAACTACAACTACCACAGAGACAGACTGAACTGCAGTCTCTATCTACAACTACCACAGAGACAGACTGAACCACAGTGTCTAACTACAGCTACCACAGAGACAGACTGAACCACAGTGTCTAACTACAGCTACCACAGAGACAGACTGAACCACAGGGGCTAACTACAGCTACCATAGAGACAGACTGAACCACAGGGGCTAACTACAACTACCACAGAGACAGACTGAACCACAGTCTCTATCTACAACTACCACAGAGACAGACTGAACCACAGGGGCTAACTACAACTACCACAGAGACAGACTGAACCACAGTCTCTAACTACAACTACCACAGAGACAGACTGAACCACAGGGGCTAACTACAGCTACCACAGAGACAGACTGAACCACAGTCTCTAACTACAACAACCACAGAGACAGACTGAACCACAGTCTCTATCTACAACAACCACAGAGACAGACTGAACCACAGGGGCTAACTACAACTACCACAGAGACAGACTGAACCACAGGGGCTAACTACAACTACCACAGAGACAGACTGAACCACAGTCTCTATCTACAACTACCCCAGAGACAGACTGAACCACAGTCTCTATCTACAACTACCACAGAGACAGACTGAACCACAGTCTCTATCTACAACTACCATAGAGACAGACTGAACCACAGGGGCTAACTACAACTACCACAGAGACAGACTGAACTACAGTCTCTATCTACAACTACCCCAGAGACAGACTGAACCACAGGGGATAACTACAACTACCACAGAGACAGACTGAACCACAGTCTCTAACTACAACTACCACAGAGACAGACTGAACCACAGGGGCTAACTACAACTACCACAGAGACAGACTGAACCACAGGGGCTAACTACAACTACCACAGAGACAGACTGAACCACAGTCTCTATCTACAACTACCACAGAGACAGACTGAACCACAGTCTCTATCTACAACTACCACTGAGACAGACTGAACCACAGTCTCTAACTACAACTACCACAGAGACAGACTGAACAACAAGGGCTAACTACAACTACCACAGAGACAGACTGAACCACAGTCTCTAACTACAACTACCACAGAGACAGACTGAACCACAGTCTCTATCTACAACGACCACAGAGACAGACTGAACCACAGTCTCTATCTACAACTACCACAGAGACAGACTGAACCACAGTCTCTAACTACAACTACCACAGAGACAGACTGAACCACAGTCTCTAACTACAACTACCACAGAGACAGACTGAACCACAGTCTCTATCTATAACTACCACAGAGACAGACTGAACCACAGTCTCTATCTACAACAACCACAGAGACAGACTGAACCACAGTCTCTATCTACAACAACCACAGAGACAGACTGAACCACAGGGGCTAACTACAACTACCACAGAGACAGGCTGAACCACAGTCTCTAACTACAACTACCACAGAGACAGACTGAACCACAGTCTCTATCTACAACTACCACAGAGACAGACTGAACCACAGTCTCTAACTACAACTACCACAGAGACAGACTGAACCACAGTCTCTAACTACAACTACCACAGAGACAGACCGAACCACAGTCTCTAACTACAACTACCACAGAGACAGACTGAACCACAGGGGCTAACTACAACTACCACAGAGACAGACTGAACCACAGGGGCTAACTACAACAACCACAGAGACAGACTGAACCACAGTCTCTATCTACAACTACCACAGAGACAGACTGAACCACAGGGGCTAACTACAACAACCACAGAGACAGACCGAACCACAGTCTCTAACTACAACTACCACAGAGATAGACTGAACCACAGGGGTTAACTACAACTACCACAGAGACAGACTGAACCACAGTCTCTATCTACAACAACCACAGAGACAGACTGAACCACAGGGGCTAACTACAACTACCACAGAGACAGACTGAACCACAGGGGCTAACTACAACTACCACAGAGACAGACTGAACCACAGGGGCTAACTACAACTACCACAGAGACAGACTGAACCACAGTCTCTATCTACAACGACCACAGAGACAGACTGAACCACAGTCTTTATCTACAACTACCACAGAGACAGACTGAACCACAGTCTCTATCTACAACAACCACAGAGACAGACTGAACCACATTCTCTATCTACAACAACCACAGAGACAGACAGAACCACAGTCTCTATCTACAACTACCACAGAGACAGACTGAACCACAGTCTCTATCTACAACTACCACAGAGACAGACTGAACCACAGGGGCTAACTACAACTACCACAGAGACAGACTGAACTACAGTCTCTATCTACAACTACCCCAGAGACAGACTGAACCACAGTCTCTATCTACAACTACCACAGAGACAGACTGAACCACAGTCTCTAACTACAACTACCACAGAGACAGACTGAACCACAGTCTCTAACTACAACTACCACAGAGACAGACTGAACCACAGGGGCTAACTACAACTACCACAGAGACAGACTGAACCACAGTCTCTATCTACAACTACCACAGAGACAGACTGAACCACAGGGACTAACTACAACTACCACAGAGACAGACTGAACCACAGGGGCTAACTACAACTACCACAGAGACAGACTGAACCACAGGGGCTAACTACAACTACCACAGAGACAGACTGAACCACAGGGACTAACTACAACTACCACAGAGACAGACTGAACCACAGTCTCTATCTACAACTACCACAGAGACAGACTGAACCACAGGGGCTAACTACAACTACCACAGAGACAGACTGAACCACAGTCTCTATCTACAACTACCCCAGAGACAGACCGAACCACAGTCTCTATCTACAACTGTCTTGACTGGCTGACTCTCCAGGGGTCCTATCATGACTCACCGGCTGGTTGACCCTCCAGGGGTCCTGTCGTGACTCACTGACACTCCAGGGGTCCTGTCGTGACTCAATGACACTCCAGGGGCCCTGTCGTGACTCACTGACTGGCTGACACTCCAGGGGTCCTGTCGTGACTCAATGACACTCTAGGGGTCCTGTCGTGACTCAATGACACTCTAGGGGTCCTGTCGTGACTCAATGACACTCCAGGGGTCCTGTCGTGACTCAATGACACTCCAGGGGTCCTGTCGTGACTCAATGACACTCCAGGGGCCCTGTCGTGACTCAATGACACTCCAGGGGTCCTGTCGTGACTCAATGACACTCCAGGGGTCCTGTCGTGACTCAATGACACTCCAGGGGTCCTGTCGTGACTCAATGACACTCCAGGGGCCCTGTCGTGACTCAATGACACTCCAGGGGTCCTGTCGTGACTCAATGACACTCCAGGGGTCCTGTCTTGACTCACTGACTGGCCAACACTCCAGGGGTCCTGTCGTGACTCAATGACACTCCAGGGGTCCTGTCTTGACTCACTGACTGGCCAACACTCCAGGGGTCCTGTCGTGACTCAATGACACTCCAGGGGTCCTGTCTTGACTCACTGACTGGCCGACACTCCAGGGGTCCTGTCGTGACTCAATGACACTCCAGGGGTCCTGTCGTGACTCAATGACACTCCAGGAGTCCTGTCGTGTTGTACTGTGACTCTGTGGGAGCGGCAGGATGTCTAAACACAGAGTCTCACCCTGCTGACTACCTTGTATTCTCTCCATACATCAGTGTAGTGGTGGAGACTCTTTACAGCCAAGAGATACAACCAACCACTGGCCCGAGATACCATCAAAACTCACAGGACACTCCACCTACTGTAGAGGCTCTCCACTATCCAAACTATTTTATAGTGTCGAAAAGACCATATGGTATCTCTCAACATCTCCTCTAACCTCTATAGTGTCTACCAGACTGTATGGTATCTCTCAACATCTCCTCTGACCTCTATAGTGTCTACAGACTGTATGGTATCTCTCAACATCTCCTCTAACCTCTATAGTGTCTACAGACTTTATGGTATCTCTCAACATCTCCACTATCTAAACTATTAACTAACCTCTATAGTGTCTACAAACTGTATGGTATCTCTCAACATCTCCTCTAACCTCTATAGTGTCTACAGACTGTATGGTACCTCTCTACATCTCCTCTGACCTCTATAGTGTCTACAGACTGTATGGTATCTCTCAACATCTCCTCTGACCTCTATAGTGTCTACAGACTGTATGGTACCTCTCTACATCTCCTCTAACCTCTATAGTGTCTACAAGACCATATGGTATCTCTCAACATCTCCTCTAACCTCTATAGTGTCTACAGACTGTATGGTATCTCTCAACATCTCCTCTGACCTCTATAGTGTCTACAGACTGTATGGTACCTCTCTACATCTCCTCTAACCTCTATAGTGTCTACAGACTGTATGGTATCTCTCAACATCTCCTCTAACCTCTATAGTGTCTACAGACTGTATGGTATCTCTCAACATCTCCTCTAACCTCTATAGTGTCTACAAGACCATATGGTATCTCTCAACATCTCCTCTGACCTCTATAGTGTCTACAAGACTGTGTGATTCATCTCTACATCTCCACATGCTGTGTCCCCAGCCGATGGTATCACCCTCTCCCCAACTCTCCCATGTGTCCCCAAACTGACCCCCACCACCCCTCCCCCAACTCTCCCATGTGTCCCCAGCCGACCCCCGCACCACCCTCTCCCCAACTCTCCCATGTGTCCCCAGCCGACCCCCCCACCACCCTCTCCCCAACTCTCCCATGTGTCCCCAGCCGACCCCCCACCACCATCAACTCTCCCATGTTGATTCATATGACAGTACTTGACCCCCTCGTCTCCCCAGACTCCTCCTGTCTCCCCCCACGTGGCTGGAACCCCCAGATTACGCCCCCTGTATTCCCACTTGGCCCCATGCCACAGCCCCAATTGACCCCAATGCTTCCCTGTTACTACACACACATACACACACGCTCACGCACACACACACAAGCATATGCACACACACACACACACACCCAAGCTCACACATACACAAGCTCACACATACACACGCACACACTAACGCACACACACACACACACAGAGAGCTTTGTTGATTAGGCCCAATGCTACTGCCCTAATAAATCCCCCCCAAGACAACTCTCCTGGGGTAAACCACCCCCCCCCAAGACACGCGAGCGCTATCATTCAGTGACAGTCCATCAATCAGTCCATCGATTAGTACAATCTGCCTCCTACCACAACCAACAGTTGGACCCTGCAAGGGGCGGTTAGGAAACCCTCTTCAGGGATTTAGAGACATCATGTTTAATAACCCGTGACACGAGAGAGAGAGAGAGAGAGAGAGAGAGAGAGAGAGAGAGAGAGAGAGAGAGAGAGAGAGAGAGAGAGAGAGGCAGAGAGAGAGACGGAGAGACAGAGAGACAGAGAGGGAGAGAGAGAGAGAGAGGCAGAGAGAGAGAGACGGAGAGACAGAGAGACAGAGAGGGAGAGAGAGAGAGAGAGAGACAGAGAGGGAGAGAGAGAGAGAGAGGCAGAGAGAGAGAGACAGAGAGACAGAGAGACAGAGAGAGAGAGAGAGAGAGAGATAACCCACTGCCAATGTTTGTTGTAAGAGGATCACATGGTGAAACAAAGGGATTTTCACGTTGCAAACAGAATGTGTGTAGTGATGACTGTTAACAGGACATAGAGGGGAGAGAGGTGAGGATGGATACAGAGTGTGTGTAGTGATGACTGTTAACAGGACATAGAGGGG
>NW_027009531.1:0-5000 GCF_036934945.1 Oncorhynchus masou masou | reverse complement strand
CTCCTCTCCTCCTCCCCCTGTCCTACTGCCATCCTCCTCTCCTCCCCCTGTCCTACTGCCATCCTCCTCTCCTCCCCCCCCTGTCCTACAGCCATCCTCCTCTCCTCCTCTCCTCCTCCCCCTGTCCTACTGCCATCCTCCTCTCCTCCTCCCCCTGTCCTACTGCCATCCTCCTCTCCTCCTCTCCTCCTCCCCCTGTCCTACTGCCATCCTCCTCTCCTCCCCCTGTCCTACTGCCATCCTCCTCTCCTCCCCCTGTCCTACAGCCATCCTCCTCTCCTCCTCTCCTCCTCCCCTGTCCAAAAGCCATCCTCCTCTCCTCCCCCTGTCCTACTGCCATCCTCCTCTCCTCCTCTCCTCCTCCCCTGTCCTACTGCCATCCTCCTCTCCTCCTCTCCTCCTCCCCCTGTCCTACAGCCATCCTCTCCTCCTCCCCCTGTCCTACTGCCATCCTCCTCTCCTCCCCCTGTCCTACTGACATTCTCCTCTCCTCCTCCCCCTGTCCTACTGCCATCCTCCTCTCCCTTCTCCCCTGTCCTACTGCCATCCTCATCTCCTCCTCCCCCTGTCCTACTGCCATCCTCCTCTCCTCCTCCCCTGTCCTACAGCCATCCTCCTCTCCTTCTCCCCCTGTCCTACAGCCATCCTCCTCTCCTCTTTCCTGTCCTACAGCCATCCTCTCTTCTCCTCTCCTCCTCCACCTGTCCTACTGCCATCCTCCTCTCCTCCTCTCCTCCTCACCCTGTCCTACTGCCATCCTCCTCTCCTCCTCCCCCTGTCCTCCTGCCATCCTCCTCTCCTCCTCCCCCTGTCATACTGCCATCCTCCTCTCCTCCTCTCCCTGTCCTACTGCCATCCTCCTCTCCTCCTCCCCCTGTCCTACTGCCATCCTCCTCTCCTCCTCTCCTCCTTCACTGTCCTACTGCCATCCTCCTCTCCTCCTCCCCTGTCCTACTGCCATCCTCCTCTCCTCCCCCTGTCCTACTGCCATCCTCCTCTCCTCCTCCCCCTGTCCTACAGCCATCCTCCCCTCCTCCTCCCCTGTCCTACTGCCATCCTCCTCTCCTCCTCTCCTCCTCCCCTGTCCTACTGCCATCCTCCTCTCCTCCTCCCCCTGTCCTACAGCCATCCTCCTCTCCTCCTCCCCCTGTCCTACAGCCATCCTCCTCTCCTCCTCCTCCTGTCCTAATGCCATCCTCCCCTCTCCTCCCCTCCCCTGTCCTACTGCCATCCTCCCCCCTCTCCTCCTCTCCTCCTCCCCCCTGTTCTACATCCATCCTCCTCTCCTCCTCCCCCCTGTCCTACTGCCATCCCTCCTCTCCTCCTCCCCTGTCCTACAGCCATCCTCCTCTACTCCTCCCCCTGTCCTACTGCCATCCCACTCTCCTCCTCTCCTCCTCCCCTGTCCTACAGTCATCCCCTCCTCCTCCTCTCCTCCCTCCCCTGTTCTACATCCATCCTCCTCTCCTCCTCCCCCTGTCCTACAGCCAGCCTCCTCTCCTCCTCCCCTGTCCTATTGCCATCCTCCTCTCCTCCTCTCCTCCTCCCACTGTTCTACATCCATCCTCCTCTCCTCCTCACCCTGTCCTACTGCCATCCTCCTCTCCTCCTCTCCCTGTCCTACTGCCATCCTCCTCTCCTCCTCCCCCTGTCCTACTGCCATCCTCCTCTCCTCCTCCCCCTGTCCTACTGCCATCCTCCTCTCCTCCTCCCCCTGTCCTACAGCCATCCTCCTCTCCTCCTCCCCCTGTCCTCCTGCCATCCTCCTCTCCTCCTCCCCCTGTCCTACAGCCATCCTCCTCTCCTCCTCCCCCTGTCCTACTGCCATCCTCCTCTCCTCCTCCCCCTGTCCTACTGCCATCCTCCTCTCCTCCTCTCCTCCTCCCCCTGTTCTACATCCATCCTCCTCTCCTCCTCCCCCTGTCCTACAGCCATCCTCCTCTCCTCCTCTCCTCCTCCCCTGTCCTACTGCCATCCTCCTCTCCTCCTCCCCCTGTCCTACAGCCATCCTCCTCTCCTCCTCCCCCTGTCCTATTGCCATCCTCCTCTCCTCTCTCCTCCTCCCCTGTCCTACAGCCATCCTCCTCTCCTCCTCCCCTGTCCTACTGCCATCCTCCTCTCCTCCTCCCCCTGTCCTACTGCCATCCTCCTCTCCTCCTCTCCTCCCCCCCTGTCCTACTGCCAGTCTCCTCTCCTCCTCCCCTGTCCTACTGCCATCCTCCTCTCCTCCTCCCCCTGTCCTACTGCCATCCTCCTCTCCTCCCCCTGTCCTACTGCCATCCTCCTCTCCTCCTCACCCTGTCCTACAGCCATCCTCCTCTCCTCCTCCCCTGTCCTACTGCCATCCTCCCTCTCCTCCTCCCCTGTCCTACTGCCATCCTCCTCTCCTCCCCCTTTCCTTCAGCCATCCTCCTCTCCTCCCTCCCCCTGTCCTACTGCCATCCTCCTCCCTCCTCCCTCCTGTCCTACTGCCATCCTCCCTCTCCTCCCCCTGTCCTACAGCCATCCTCCTCTCCTCCTCCCCTCCTCCCCTGTCCAACAGCCATCCCTCCTCTCCTCCCCCTGTCCTACTGCCATCCTCCCTCTCCTCCTCTCCTCCTCCCCCTGTCCTACTGCCATCCTCCTCTCCTCCTCCCTCTCCTCCTCCCCTGTCCTACTGCCATCCTCCTCTCCTCCCCCTGTCCTACTGCCATTCTCCTCTCCTCCTCCCCCTGTCCTACTGCCATCCTCCTCTCCTTCGCCCCTGTCCTACTGCCATCCTCATCTCCTCCTCCACCTGTCCTACTGCCATCCTCCTCTCCTCCTCCCCTGTCCTACAGCCATCCTCCTCTCCTTCTCCCCCTGTCCTACAGCCATCCTCCTCTCCTCCTCTCCTGTCCTACAGCCATCCTCCTCTCCTCCTCCACCTGTCCTACTGCCATCCTCCTCTCCTCCTCTCCTCCTCACCCCTGTCCTACTGCCATCCTCCCCTCTCCTCCTCCCCCTGTCCTCCTGCCATCCTCCTCTCCTCCTCCCCCTGTCCTACGGCCATCCCTCCTCTCCTCCTCCCCCTGTCCTACTGCCATCCTCCTCTCCTCCTCTCCTCCTTCACCCCTCCTACTGCCATCCTCCTCTCCTCCTCCCCTGTCCTACTGCCATCCTCCTCTCCTCCTCCCCCTGTCCTACTGCCATCCTCCTCTCCTCCTCCCCCTGTCCTACAGCCATCCTCCTCTCCTCCTCCCCTGTCCTACTGCCATCCTCCTCTCATCCTCTCCTACCCCTGTCCTACTGCCATCCTCCTCTCCTCCTCCTCCCCCTGTCCCTACAGCCATCCTCCTCTCCTCCTCCCCCTGTCCTACAGCCATCCTCCTCTCCTCCTCCCCTGTCCTACTGCCATCCTCCTCTCTCCTCCCTCCTCCCCTGTCCTACTGCCATCCTCCTCTCCTCCTCTCCTCCTCCCCCTGTTCTACATCCATCCTCCTCTCCTCCTCTACCTGTCCTACTGCCATCCTCCTCTCCTCCTCCCCCTGTCCTACAGCCATCCTCCTCTACTCCTCCCCCTGTCCCTCTGCCATCCTCCTCTCCTCCTCTCCTCCTCCCCCTGTTCTACATCCATCCTCCTCTCCTCCTCCCCCTGTCCTACAGCCATCCTCCTCTCCTCCTCCCCCTGTCCTATTGCCATCCTCCTCTCCTCCTCTCCTCCTCCCCTGTTCTACATCCATCCTCCTCTCCTCCTCCCCCCCTGTCCTACTGCCATCCTCCTCTCCCTCCTCTCCCTGTCCTACTGCCATCCTCCTCTCCTCCTCCCCCTGTCCTACAGCCATCCTCCTCTCCTCCTCTCCCTGTCCTACTGCCATGCTCCTCTCCTCCTCTCCTCCTCCCCCTGTTCTACATCCATCCTCCTCTCCTCCTCCCCTGTCCTACAGCCATCCTCCTCTCCTCCTCTCCTCCTCTCCTCCTCCCCTGTCCTACTGCCATCCTCCTCTCCTCCTCCCCCTGTCCTACAGCCATCCTCCTCTCCTCCTCCCCCTGTCCTATTGCCATCCTCCTCTCCTCCTCTCCTCCTCCCCTGTCCTACAGCCATCCTCCTCTCCTCCTCTCCTCCTCCCCCTGTTCTACATCCATCCTCCTCTCCTCCTCCCCCTGTCCTACTGCCATCCTCCTCTCCTCCTCTCCTCCTCCCCCTGTTCTACATCCATCCTCCTCTCCTCCTCCCCCTGTCCTACTGCCATCCTCCCCTCTCCTCCTCTCCCTCCTCCCCCTGTTCTACATCCATCCTCCTCTCCTCCTCCCCTGTCCTACTGCCATCCTCCTCTCTCCTCCTCCCCTGTCCTACTGCCATCCTCCTCTCCTCCCTCCCCCTGTCCTACAGCCATCCTCCTCTCTTCCTCCCCCTGTCCTACAGCCATCCTCCTCTCCTCCTCTCCTCCTCCCCCCGTCCTACATCCATCCTCCTCTCCTCCTCCCTGTCCTACTGCCATCCCCCCTCCTCCTCTCCTCCTCCCCCTGTCCTACTGCCATCCTCCTCTCCCCTCCTCTCCTCCTCCCCCTGTTCTACATCCATCCTCCTCTCCTCCTCCCCTGTCCCCACAGCCATCCTCCTCTCCTCCTCCCTCCTCCTCCCCCGTCCTACTGCCATCCTCCTCTCCTCCTCCCTCCTCCCCCCTGTTCTACATCCATCCTCCTCTCTCCTCCCCTGTCCTACAGCCATCCTCCTCTACTCCTCCCCCTGTCCTACTGCCATCCTACTCTCCTCCTCTCCTCCTCCCTGTCCTACAGCCATCCTCCTCTCCCTCCTCCCCCTGTCCTACAGCCATCCTCCTCTCCCTCCTCCCCCCCTGTCCTATTGCCATCCTCCCTCTCCTCCTCTCCTCCTCCCCCGTCCTACAGCCATCCTCCTCTCCTCCTCTCCTCCTCTCCTCCTCCCCCTGTCCTACTGCCATCCTCCTCTTCTCCTCTCCCTGTCCTACTGCCATCCTCCTCTTTCCTCCTCTCCTCCTCCCCTGTCCTACTGACACCCT
>NW_027009530.1:0-43868 GCF_036934945.1 Oncorhynchus masou masou | reverse complement strand
AAATCAAATCAAATCAAATTTTATTTGTCACATACACATGGTTAGCAGATGTTAATGCGAGTGTAGCGAAATGCTTGTGCTTCTAGTTCCGACAATGCAGTAATAACCAACAAGTAATCTAACTAACAATTCCTAATCTACTGTCTTATACACAGTGTAAGGGGATAAAGAATATGTACATAAGGATATATGAGTGAGTGATGGTACAGAGCAGCATAGGCAAGATACAGTAGATGGTATCGAGTACAGTATATACATGTGAGATGAATATGTAAACAAAGTGGCATAGTTAAAGTGGCTAGTGATACATGTATTACATAAGGATGCAGTCGATGATATAGAGTACAGTATATAGGTATGCATATGAGATGAATAATGTAGGGTAAGTAACATTATATAAGGTAGCATTGTTTAAAGTGGCTAGTGATGTATTTACAACATTTCCCATCAGTTCCCATTATTAAAGTGGCTGGAGTTGAGTCAGTGTCAGTGTGTAGGCAGCAGCCACTCAATGTTAGTGGTGGCTGTTTAACAGTCTGATGGCCTTGAGATAGAAGCTGTTTTTCAGTCTCTCGGTCCCAGCTTTGATGCACCTGTACTGACCTCGCCTTCTGGATGATAGCGGGGTGAACAGGCAGTGGCTCGGGTGGTAGATGTCCTTGATGATCTTTATGGCCTTCCTGTAACATCGGGTGGTGTAGGTGTCCTGGAGGGCAGGTAGTTTGCCCCCGATGATGCGTTGTGCAGACCTCACTACCCTCTGGAGAGCCTTACGGTTGAGGGCGGAGCAGTTGCCGTACCAGGCGGTGATACAGCCCGCCAGGATGCTCTCGATTGTGCCTCTGTAGAAGTTTGTGAGTGCTTTTGGTGACAAGCCGAATTTCTTCAGCCTCCTGAGGTTGAAGAGGCGCTGCTGCGCCTTCTTCACGATGCTGTCTGTGTGAGTGGACCAATTCAGTTTGTCTGTGATGTGTATGCCGAGGAACTTAAAACTTGCTACTCTCTCCACTACTGTTCCATCGATGTGGATAGGGGGGTGTTCCCTCTGCTGTTTCCTGAAGTCCACAATCATCTCCTTAGTTTTGTTGACGTTGAGTGTGAGGTTATTTTCCTGACACCACACTCCGAGGGCCCTCACCTCCTCCCTGTAGACCGTCTCGTCGTTGTTGGTAATCAAGCCTACCACTGTTGTGTCGTCCGCAAACTTGATGATTGAGTTGGAGGCGTGCGTGGCCACACAGTCGTGGGTGAACAGGGAGTACAGGAGAGGGCTCAGAACGCACCCTTGTGGGGCCCCAGTGTTGAGGATCAGCGGGGAGGAGATGTTGTTACCTACCCTCACCACCTGGGGGCGGCCCGTCAGGAAGTCCAGTACCCAGTTGCACAGGGCGGGGTCGAGACCCAGGGTCTCGAGCTTGATGACGAGCTTGGAGGGTACTATGGTGTTGAATGCCGAGCTGTAGTCGATGAACAGCATTCTCACATAGGTATTCCTCTTGTCCAGATGGGTTAGGGCAGTGTGCAGTGTGGTTGAGATTGCATCGTCTGTGGACCTATTTGAGCGGTAAGCAAATTGGAGTGGGTCTAGGGAGTCAGGTAGGGTGGAGGTGATATGGTCCTTGACTAGTCTCTCAAAGCACTTCATGATGACGGAAGTGAGTGCTACGGGGCGGTAGTCGTTTAGCTCAGTTACCTTAGCTTTCTTGGGAACAGGAACGATGGTGGCCCTCTTGAAGCATGTGGGAACAGCAGACTGGTATAGGGATTGATTGAATATGTCCGTAAACACACCAGCCAGCTGGTCTGCGCATGCTCTGAGGGCGCGGCTGGGGATGCCGTCTGGGCCTGCAGCCTTGCGAGGGTTAACACGTTTAAATGTTTTACTCACCTCGGCTGCAGTGAAGGAGAGACCGCATTTTTCCGTTGCAGGCAGTGTCAGTGGCACTGTATTGTCCTCAAAGCGGGCAAAAAGTTATTTAGTCTGCCTGGGAGCAAGACATCCTGGTCCGTGACTGGGCTGGATTTCTTCCTGTAGTCCGTGATTGACTGTAGACCCTGCCACATGCCTCTTGTGTCTGAGCCGTTGAATTGGGATTCTACTTTGTCTCTGTACTGACGCTTAGCTTGTTTGATAGCCTTACGGAGGGAATAGCTGCATTGTTTGTATTCAGTCATGTTGCCAGACACCTTGCCCTGATTGAAAGCAGTGGTTCGTGCTTTCAGTTTCACACGAATGCTGCCATCAATCCAAGGTTTCTGGTTAGGGAATGTTTTAATCGTTGCTATGGGAACGACATCTTCAACGCACGTTCTAATGAACTCGCACACCGAATCAGCATATTCGTCAATGCTGTTATTTGACGCAATACGAAACATGTCCCAGTCCACGTGATGGAAGCAGTCTTGGAGTGTGGAGTCAGCTTGGTCGGACCAGCGTTGGACAGACCTCAGCGTGGGAGCTTCTTTTTAGCTTTTGTCTGTAGGCAGGTATCAGCAAAATGGAGTTGTGGTCAGCTTTTCCGAAAGGGGGCGGGGCAGGGCCTTATATGCGTCGCGGAAGTTAGAGTAACAGTGATCCAAGGTTTTTCCGCCCCTGGTTGCGCAATCGATATGCTGATAAAATTTAGGGAGTCTTGTTTTCAGATTAGCCTTGTTAAAATCCCCAACAACGATGAATGCAGCCTCCGGATAAATGGTTTCCAGTTTGCAAAGAGTTAATAAAGTTCGTTAGAGCCATCAAATCAAGCGTCTGCTTGGGGATATAACAAGTTTGTGATTTTGCTAATCGAAGAAAATTCCCTATCTTGGTAGGAGTAATGCGGTCTATATTTTGATTGAGAATTCTAAATCGGGTAGACAGAAGGTTTTGGGTTCTGCTGTAAGACCTTAAAGAGCGAGTGAGTGCCCATAGAGTCTGAGTGTAGCCCTTTTATTATGATAATTACTCACCAAATAAATGGCTGCAGAGAACATTGGATGAGGCCTCATTGTAACTCTTATATCAAACACCACAAAGCTGACTTAACTGAGGCTAAATTAGGATCTCTCCACCAAACTGTTCCTCTAGGGATCACAGAACCTTCTGTCAGATTCTGACTCACTTTCATATCCTAAGAATGAAGTATTTGGCGCTCCTGTATTCGGCATATGTGACAAATAAAGTTTGATTTGAACATTGTAATGCAATGGACAGTCTAACTAAGATAATTGATAGAGTCCAGACCTGTGTGTTGGAGCTAAGGAGGGAATCCCTTCTTTCCTATCTGTATTCAGGCTCAGTTGTGTGTGGGGGTTTTTAATAGCAGCACTATGAAAGCTGCAGTGAAGCTTTGGCAAACCCACCACCGTCCTAAAAGTCCTCCATTCCTTGTGGAAGGCCAAATATGAGCTCTCTGCGGTGCACTGGGCGGAGGGGCAACCAGGCATGGAGGTGTATAGGTTTTGACCTAGAGTAGTCCACCACCTGTGAACACACAGACAGACTGCACTCATCCAAAGGAGATTCCATGTGATCTGAGGGATGGAGATGATGACCTCATGTGATTTCATATGATGAGAAATTAAGTTCTGTTGGGATTCGAACTGGTGTCAGACAGAGGACTATGATGTCACTTAATAATGTTTATAGATCTGCATTACTCATCTTATATGTATATACTGTTTCTATACTATTCTACTGTATCTTTAGCCGTTCCGCCTGACATCGCTCATCCATATGTACAGTGCCTTGCGAAAGTATTCGGCCCCCTTGAACTTTGCGACCTTTTGCCACATTTCAGGCTTCAAACATAAAGATATAAAACTGTATTTTTTTGTGAAGAATCAACAACAAGTGGGACACAATCATGAAGTGGAACGACATTTATTGATATTTCAAACTTTTTTAACAAATCAAAACTGAAACATTTATTTTATTTGATATATTAGATGTGTGAGTTTTGTATGGTCACATTCATACAATAGGTGTGATTTGAGAGTTGTGTAATTTCGGTACACAGTTGTACTGTGTTCCTTTAATAGCATCGGATGTTTTATAGTGTCTTAGTGTTGGGGCAAATATTTTTGATCATCAGACTTGCACACAGTACAACTGTATTATTTTACATGCTGTGGGTAGAGTGTCTGGGTGGAGATTGAAAGAAAATTGACAATTCAAGCAGTCATTGCTTTTAAAGCACCTTCAAAAAAGGCCTCAATGTGCCTTTTCAACAACGTGAGACAAATATGTCTTTGAGCCTTCGTGGGGTTTATTATTAGGTTGAACTCTACCAGAAAGTACAGCATGTCATGGTTGTCAAGTGAATTACATACTGTCCACTTTCATCGAGTCTTCATAAAGACATGGACAATGATATCCAATAGCATGCATGGCAATTGATATAGACTTTTTAGCTCCAAAGACAAAAAAAGCTCCATGGCATGGCAGTCAAAAAAAAGTCTTCACATACAACAAATTATATATTGGCCTATCTATCCACATACATTTGAATAAAGGCTAAGATGATTTATCTTTTTTTATGAACAATGAAGTATGGAGGGTCATAAACAAACAGGACCTACAGTATATAATTCATCCAGTATGATTTAGCCTGGAAGAAATACATCTCCATTGAGCTCCACAGTTCATTTCCTCCCTGTGCATCTCAGTGAGAGGGGATTCACTATTCCTGAGTACTACAGAGAGGAGACTTTCTCGCTGCCAAGCAGCCCGTGACACTTCCATTGAAGGAAAAAATGGCCTCTGTTACTTATTTTACTGTAAAACATCAAGTGAAAGCCACACAGAGGCCAGCGCTGCAGCAGTCTGGAGGGTTAACTTAGGAAGAGGAGGAGGAGGGTAGGAAGAGGAATGACCCCTGAGGGGTATACCTATCACCCGTTCCCTGCTGGGTGGCCGAGAGTGGAGAGATCCAATCCCAAATGTCAACTTTCTCCAAAATCATAATTAGGAATTCTGAATACTGCGCCTGCAGCTGAAGTGTGAGAGCCTCTTTGTGGATTTCCTCTGAATGTTAGAATAGCTGTCATATTCTCCCCCTCTGTGATGTATTACCCCAGCCTGGCCTCAAAGCAGCTCAAACTCCTGCTCCATAAGGAGCTGTTAACATGTAATTGCTAAAGGTTGGAGGGTCTATGTAGGGGAGGAGAGGCTGCTCTTCGGTGTGGTGTGGTGTTTTGTGGTGCTGTGCTGTGTGATGCCGTTCTGGTGTGGTGCTACACTGTGTGGTGCTGTACTGTGTGGTGCTATACTGTGTGGTGCTATGTGTGGTGCTATACTGTGTGGTGCCATACTGTGATGCACGTGTGGTGCTTCTGGGTGGTGCTATACTGTGGTGTGGCACTGTGTGGTACTATACTGTGTGGTGCTATGCTGTGGTGCGGTACTGTGTGGCACGGTACTGTGTGGTGCTAAACTGTGTGGTGCTGCACTGCGTGGTGCTGTTATGTGTGGTGCTATACTGTGTGTGATACTGTGTTCTGTGTGTGGTGCTATATTGTGGTGGGTACTGTGTGGTGCTATACCGGTGTGGTGCTATACCGTGTGGTGCTATACTGTGTGGTGCTATACTGTGTGGTGCTATACTGTGTGGTACTGAGTGTGGCGCTATACTGTGGTGCGGTGCTGTGGTGCAATACTGTGTGGTGCGGTGCTGTGTGATGCTACTGTGTGGTACTGTACTGTGTGGTGCTATACTGTGTGGTGCTGTTCTGTGTGGTGCTATACTGTGTGGTGCTGATCTGTGTGGTACTGTGTGGTGCTGTTCTGTGTGGTGCTATACTGTGTGCTGCTGTTCTGTGTGGTGCTGTGTGGTGCTATACTGTGTGGTGCTATACTGTGGTGCTATACTGTGTGGTGCTATACTGTGTGGTGCTATATTGTGTGGTGCTATGTGGGTGGTACTGTGTGGTGCTATACTGTGTGGTGCTGGTGCTGTGTGGTACTGTGTGGTGCTATACTGTGTGGTATATTGTGTGGTGCTATACTGTGTGGTGTTATACTGTGTGGTGCTATACTGTGTGGTGCTATGTGTGGTGCTATACTGTGTGGTGCTATACTGTTCTGTGTGGTGCTGTACTGTGTGGTGCTATACTGTGTGGTGCTGTGGTGCTGATCTGTGTGGTGCTATACTGTGTGGTGCTATACTGTGTGGTACTGTGCTGTTCTGGTGGTGCTGTACACTGTGTGGTACTGTGTGGTACTATACTCTGGTACTGTGGTGCTATACTGTGTGGTACTATACTGTGTGGTGCTACACTGTGTGGTGCTGTACTGTGTGGTGCCATGTGGTGCTGCTGTGTGGTGCTATTCTGTATGGCGCTATACTTGTTACTGTGTGGTGCTATACTTGTGGTGCGGTACTGTGTGGTGCTATACTGTGTGGTACTGTGTGGTATTATACTATACTGTGTGGTGCTATACTCTGTGGTGCGGTGCTGTGTGGTGCTATACTGTGTGGTACTGTGTGCTATACTGATGTACTGTGGGCTATACTGTGGTGCTATACCGTGTGGCGCAATACTGTGGTGCTATACTGTGTGGTGCTGTTCTGTGTGGTGCTATACTGTGGTGCTGATCTGTGCGGTACTGTGTGGTGCTATACCGTGTGGTGCTATACCGTGTGGCTGCTGTCTGTGAGGCGCTGTACTCTGTGGTGCTATACTGTGTGGTGCTATACTGTGTGGTGCTATACTGTTACTGTGTGGTACTGTGTGCTGCTATATTGTGTGCCATACTGTGCGGTGCCATACTGCGTGTGGGTGCTGTTCTGGTGTGGTGCTATACTGTGGTGCTATACTGATACTGTGCGGTACTATACTGTGTGGTGCTACTGTGTGGTGCTATACTGTGTGGTACTGTGTGCTGCTATACTGTGTGGCACTTTGTGGTGCTATACTGTGTGGTGCTGTGTGGTACTGTGTGGTGCTATACTGTGTGGTGATGATACTGTGTGGTAGTATACTGTGGGTGCTATACTGTATGGTGCCATACTGTGTGGTGCAGTGATGTGTGGTGCTATTCTGTGGTGCTGCTATACTGTGTGGTACTGTGTGGTGCTATACTGTGTGGTGCTATATGTGTGGTGCTATACTGTGTGAATTAACGGTGTGGTGCGGTGCTGTGGTGCTATATTGTGTGGTGCTTATACTGCGTGGTGCTGGTGCTATACTGTGGGTGCTATACTGTGTGGTGCTATATACTGTGTGTGCTATACTGTGTGGTGCTATACTGCGTGGTGCTATACTGTGTGGTGCTATACTGTGTGGTGCTATATTGTGTGGTGCTATACTGTGTGGTGCTATACCGTGTGGTGCTATACTGTGTGGTGCTACACTGTGTGGTGCTATACTGTGTGGTGCTATACTGGTGGTACTGTGTGGTGCTGTACTGTGTGGTGCTATACTGTGTGGTGCTGTACTGTGGGTGTTATACTGTGTGGCGCACCATACTGTGTGGTGCTATACTGTGTGGCTGTGTGGTGCTGTACTGTGTGGTGCTATACTGTGTGGTGCTGTACTGTGTGGTGTTATACTGTGTGGTGCTATACTCTGTGGCACCGTGTGGCGCTATACCTGTACTGTGTGGTGCTATACTGTGTGGTGCTATACTGTGTGGTGCTACACTGTGTGGTGCTACTGTGTGGTGCAGTGCTGTGTGGTATGGTGCTATACTGTGTGGTGCCATACTGTGTGGTGCAGTGCTGTGTGGTGCTATTCTGTATGGTGCTATACTGTGTGGTACTGTGTGGTGCTATACTGTGTGGTGCGGTGCTGTGTGGTGCTATATTGTGTGGTGCTATACTGTGTGGTGCTATATTGTGTGGTGCTATACTGTGTGGTGCTATACTCTGTGGTGGTGCTGTGTGGTGCTATACTGTGTGGTGCTATACTGTGTGGTGCTATACTGTGTGAATGCAATACTGTGTGGTGCTATACTGTGGTGCTATATTGTGCGGTGCAATACTGTGTGGTGCTATACTGTGGTGCTATATTGTGTGGTGCTATACTGTGTGGTGCTATACTGTGTGGTACTGTGTGGTGTTGTACTGTGTGGTGCTATACTGTGTGGTGCTGTAATGTGAGGTGCTATACTCTGTGGTGCTATATTGTGTGGTGCTATACTGTGTGGTGCTATACTGTGTAGTACTGTGTGGTGCTATACTGTGTGGTGCTATATTGTGCGTGGTACCATACTGTGTGGTGCTATACTGCGTGGTGCGGTGCTGTGTGGTGTGGTGCTATACTGTGTGGTGCTATACTGTGGTGCTATACTGTGCGGTACTATACTGTGTGGTGCTATACTGTGTGGTGCTATACTGTGTAGTACTATACTGTGTGGTGCTATACTGTGGTACTTTGTGGTGCTATACTGTGAGGTGCTATACTGTGTGGTACTGTGTGGTGCTATACAATGTGGTACTATACTGTGTGGTAGTATACTGTGTGGTGCTATACTGTGTGGTGCCATACTGTGTGGTGCAGTGATGTGTGGTGCAGTGATACTGTGTGGTGCTATTCTGTGTGGTGCTATACTGTGTGGTACTGTGTGGTGCTATACTGTGTGGTGCTATACTGTGTGGTGCTACACTATGTGGTGCGTGTTGTGTGGTGCGGTGCTGTGTGGTGCTATATTGTGTGGTGCTATACTGCGTGGTGCTATATTGTGTGGTGCTATACTGTGGTGCTATACTGTGTGGTGCTATACTGTGTGGTGCTATACTGCGTGGTGCTATATTGTGTGGTGCTATACTGTGTGGTGCTATACTGTGTGGTGCGGTGCTGTGTGGTGCTATACTGTGTGGTGTGGTACTGTGTGTGCTATACTGTGTGAATGCTATACTGTTTGGTGCTATACTGTGTGGTGCTATACTGTGGTGCTATACTGTGTGGTGCTATACTGTGTGGTGCTATATTGTGTGGAGCTATACTGTGTGGTGCTGTACTGTGTGGTACTGTGTGGTGCTGTACTGTGTGGTGCTATACTGTGTGGTGCTATATTGTGTGGTGCTATACTGTGTGGTGCTATACTGTGTGGTGCTATACTGTAGTACTGTGTGGTGCTACCGTGTGGTGCTATATTGTGTGGGTGCCATACTGTGTGGTGCTATACTGTGTGGTTCGGTGCTGTGTGGTGTGGTGCTATACTGTGTGGTGCTATACTGTGTGGTACTTTGTGGTGCTATCCTGTGGGTACTATACTGTGTGGTGCTATACTGTGTGGTACTGTGGTGCTATACAATGTGGTACTATACTGTGTGGTAGTATACTGTGTGGTGCTATACTGTGTGGTGCCATACTGTGGGTGCAGTGATGTGTGGTGCTATACTGTGTGGTACTGTGTGGTGCTATACTGTGTGGTGCTATACTGTGGGTGCTATGCTGTGGTGCGGTGCTGTGGGTGCGGTGCTGTGTGGTGCTATATTGTGTGGTGCTATACTGCGTGGTGCTATATTGTGTGGTGCTATACTGTGTGGTGCTATACTGTGTGGTGCGGTGCTGTGTGGTGCTATACTGTGTGGTGTGGTACTGTGTGGTGCTATATTGTGTGTGCTATACTGTGTGAATGCTATACTGTTTGGTGCTATACTGTGTGGTGCTATACTGTGTGGTGCTATACCTTGTGGTGCTATATTGTGTGGAGCTATACTGTGTGGTGCTATACTGTGTGGTACTGTGTGGTGCTGTACTGTGTGGTGCTATACTGTGTGGTGCGGTGCTGTGCTATACTGTGTGGTGTGTGGTGCTATACTGTGTGGTACTGGTGCTGCTGTGTGGCACTGTGTGGTGCTATACTGTGTGCTGTTCTGTGTGGTGCTATACTATGATCTGTGTGGTACTGTGTGGTGCTATACTGTGTGGTGCTCATACTGTGTGGTACTGTGTGGTACTGTTCTGTGTGGTGCGGTACTGTGTGGGTGCTATACTGTGTGGTGCTTTATATTGTGGTGCTATACTGTGGTGCTATACTGTGTGGTGCTATATTTGTGGTGCGGTGGGTGTGGTGCTATACTGTGGCGCTATACTGTGTGGCGGTGCTGTGTGGTGCTATACTGTGTGGTGCTATACTGTGTGGTGCTATACTGTGTGGTGCTATATTGTGTGGTGCTATACTATGTGGTGTTATACTGTGTGGTGCTATAATGTGGTGCTATATTGTGTGTTGCTATACTGTGTGGTGCTATACTGTGTGGTACTGTGTGGCTGTACTGTGTGGTGCTATACTGTGTGGTGCTGTACTGTGTGGTGTTATATTGTGTGGTGCTATACTGTGTGGTGCTATACTGTGTGGTACTGTGTGGTGCTGTACTGTGTGGTGCTATACTGTGTGGTGCTGTACTGTGTGGTGTTATATTGTGTGGTGCTATACTCTGTGGTACTGTGTGGTGCTATACTGTGTGGTGCTGTACTGTGTGGTGCTATACTGTGTGGTGCTATACTGTGTGGTGCTATACTGTGTGGTGCCATACTGTGTGGTGCAGTGCTGTGTGGTGCTATTCTGTATGGTGCTATACTGTGGTACTGTGTGGTGCTATACTGTGTGGTGCTATACTGTGTGGTGCTATGCTGTGTGGTGCGGTGCTGTGTGGTGCGGTGCTGTGGTGCTATACTGGTGCTATACTGCGTGGTGCTATATTGTGTGGTGCTATACTGTGTGGTGCTATACTGTGTGGAAAGCGGTGCTGTGTGGTGCTATACTGTGTGGTGTGGTACTGTGTGGTGCTATATTGTGTGTGCTATACTGTGTGAATGCTATACTGTTTGGTGCTATACTGTGTGGTGCTATACTGTGGTGCTATACTGTGTGGTGCTATATTGTGTGGAGCTATACTGTGTGGTGCTATACTGTGTGGTACTGTGTGGTGCTGTACTGTGTGGTGCTATACTGTGTGGTGCGGTGCTGTGTGGTGCTATACTGTGTGGTGCGGTGCTGTGTGGTGCTATACTGTGTGGTACTGTGTGCTGCTGTACTGTGTGGCACTGTGTGGTGCTATACTGTGTGGTGCTGTTCTGTGTGGTGCTATACTCTGTGGTGATGATCTGTGTGGTACTGTGTGGTGCTATACTGTGGTGCTATACTGTGTGGTACTGTGTGGTACTGTTCTGTGTGGTGCGGTACTGTGTGGTGCTATACTGTGTGGTGCTATATTGTGTGGTGCTATACTGTGTGGTGCTATACTGTGTGGTGCTATATTGTGTGGTGCGGTGGGTGTGGTGCTATACTGTGTGGTGCTATACTGTGTGGTACGGTGCTGTGTGGTGCTATACTGTGTGGTGCTATACTGTGTGGTGCTATACTGTGTGGTGCTATATTGTGTGGTGCTATACTATGTGGTGTTATACTGTGTGGTGCTATACTGTGTGGTGCTATATTGTGTGGTGCTATACTGTGTGGTGCTATACTGTGGTACTGTGTGGTGCTGTACTGTGTGGTGCTATACTGTGTGGTGCTGTACTGTGTGGTGTTATATTGTGTGGTGCTATACTGTGTGGTGCTATACTGTGTGGTACTGTGTGGTGCTGTACTGTGTGGTGCTATACTGTGTGGTGCTGTACTGTGGTGTTATATTGTGTGGTGCTATACTCTGTGGTACTGTGTGGTGCTATACTGTGTGTTCTGTACTGTGTGGTGCTATACTGTGTGGTGCTATACTGTGTGGTGCTATACTGTGGTGCGCCATACTGTGTGGTGCAGTGCTGTGTGGTGCTATTCTGTATGGTGCTATACTGTGTGGTACTGTGTGGTGCTATACTGTGTGGTGCGGTGCTGTGTGGTGCTATACTGTGTGGTGCTATACTGTGTGGTGCTATATTGTGTGGTGCTATACTGTGTGGTGCTATACTGTGTAGTACTGTGTGGTGCTATACTGTGTGGTGCTATACTGTGTGGTGCTATACTGTGTAGTACTATACTGTGTGGTGCTATACTGTGTGGTACTTTGTGGTGCTATACTGTGAGGTGCTATACTGTGTGGTACTGTGTGGTGCTATACAATGTGGTACTATACTGTGTGGTAGTATACTGTGTGGTGCTATACTGTGTGGTGCCATACTGTGTGGTGCAGTGATGTGTGGTGCTATTCTGTGTGGTGCTATACTGTGTGGTACTGTGTGGTGCTATACTGTGTGGTGCTATACTGTGTGGTGCTACACTGTGTGGTGCGGTGTTGTGTGGTGCGGTGCTGTGTGGTGCTATATTGTGGGTGCTATACTGGGCGTGGTGCTATATTGTGTGGTGCTATACTGTGTGGTGCTATACTGTGTGGTGCTATACTGTGTGGTGCTATACTGCGTGGTGCTATATTGTGTGGTGCTATACTGTGTGGTGCTATACTGTGTGGTGCGGTGCTGTGTGGTGCTATACTGTGTGTGTGGTACTGTGTGTGCTATACTGTGTGAATGCCATACTGTTTGGTGCTATACTGTGTGGTGCTATACTGTGTGGTGCTATACTGTGTGGTGCTATACTGTGTGGTGCTATATTGTGTGGAGCTATACTGTGTGGTGCTGTACTGTGTGGTACTGTGTGGTGCTGTACTGTGTGGTGCTATACTGTGTGGTGCTATATTGTGTGGTGCTATACTGTGTGGTGCTATACTGTGTGGTGCTATACTCTGTGGTGATGATCTGTGTGGTACTGTGTGGTGCTATACTGTGTGGTGCTATACTGTGTGGTACTGTGTGGTACTGTTCTGTGTGGTGCGGTACTGTGTGGTGCTATACTGTGTGGTGCTATATTGTGGTGCTATACTGTGTGGTGCTATACTGTGTGGTGCTATACTATACTGTGTGGTGCGGTGGGTGTGGTGCTATACTGTGTGGTGCTATACTGTGTGGTACGGTGCTGTGTGGTGCTATACTGTGTGGTGCTATACTGTGTGGTGCTATACTGTGTGGTGCTATATTGTGTGGTGCTATACTATGTGGTGTTATACTGTGTGGTGCTATACTGTGGGTGCTATACTGTGTGTTGCTATACTGTGTGGTGCTATACTGTGTGGTACTGTGGTGCTGTACTGTGTGGTGCTATACTGTGTGGTGCTGTACTGTGTGGTGTTATATTGTGTGGTGCTATACTGTGTGGTGCTATACTGTGTGGTACTGTGTGGTGCTGTACTGTGTGGTGCTATACTGTGTGGTGCTGTACTGTGTGGTGTTATATTGTGTGGTGCTATACTCTGGGTACTGTGTGGTGCTATACTGTGGTGCTGTACTGTGTGGTGCTATACTGTGTGGTGCTATACTGTGGGTGCTATACTGTGTGGTGCCATACTGTGTGGTGCAGTGCTGTGTGGTGCTATTCTGTATGGTGCTATACTGTGTGGTACTGTGTGGTGCTATACTGTGTGGTGCTATACTGTGTGGTGCTATGCTGTGTGGTGCGGTGCTGTGTGGTGCGGTGCTGTGTGGTGCTATATTGTGTGGTGCTATACTGCGTGGTGCTATATTGTGTGGTGCTATACTGTGTGGTGCTATACTGTGTGGTGCGGTGCTGTGTGGTGCTATACTGTGTGGTGTGGTACTGTGTGGTGCTATATTGTGTGTGCTATACTGTGTGAATGCTATACTGTTTGGTGCTATACTGTGTGGTGCTATACTGTGTGGTGCTATACTGTGTGGTGCTATATTGTGTGGAGCTATACTGTGTGGTGCTATACTGTGTGGTACTGAGTGGTGCTGTACTGTGTGGTGCTATACTGTGTGGTGCGGTGCTGTGTGGTGCTATACTGTGTGGTGCGGTGCTGTGTGGTGCTATACTGTGGTACTGTGTGCTGCTGTACTGTGTGGCACTGTGTGGTGCTATACTGTGTGGTGCTGTTCTGTGTGTGCTATACTCTGTGGTGATGATCTGTGTGGTACTGTGTGGTGCTATACTGTGTGGTGCTATACTGTGTGGTACTGTGTGGTACTGTTCTGTGTGGTGCGGTGCTGTGTGGTGCTATACTGTGTGGTGCTATATTGTGTGGTGCTATACTGTGTGGTGCTATACTGTGTGGTGCTATATTGTGTGGTGCGGTGGGTGTGGTGCTATACTGTGTGGTGCTATACTGTGTGGTACGGTGCTGTGTGGTGCTATACTGTGTGGTGCTATACTGTGTGGTGCTATACTGTGTGGTGCTATATTGTGTGGTGCTATACTATGTGGTGTTATACTGTGTGGTGCTATACTGTGGTGCTATATTGTGTGGTGCTATACTGTGTGGTGCTATACTGTGTGGTACTGTGTGGTGCTGTACTGTGTGGTGCTATACTGTGTGGTGCTGTACTGTGTGGTGTTATATTGTGTGGTGCTATACTGTGTGGTGCTATACTGTGTGGTACTGTGTGGTGCTGTACTGTGTGGTGCTATACTGTGTGGTGCTGTACTGTGTGGTGTTATATTGTGTGGTGCTATACTCTGTGGTACTGTGTGGTGCTATACTGTGTGTTCTGTACTGTGTGGTGCTATACTGTGTGGTGCTATACTGTGTGGTGCTATACTGTGTGGTGCCATACTGTGTGGTGCAGTGCTGTGTGGTGCTATTCTGTATGGTGCTATACTGTGTGGTACTGTGTGGTGCTATACTGTGTGGTGCGGTGCTGTGTGGTGCTATATTGTGTGGTGCTATACTGTGTGGTGCTATATTGTGTGGTGCTATACTGTGTGGTGCTATACTCTGTGGTGCGGTGCTGTGTGGTGCTATACTGTGTGGTGCTATACTGTGGTGCTATACTGTGTGTGGTGCAATACTGTGTGGTGCTATACTGTGTGGTGCTATATTGTGTGGTGCAATACTGTGTGGTGCTATACTGTGTGGTGCTATATTGTGTGGTGCTATACTGTGTGGTGCTATACTGTGTGGTACTGTGTGGTGTTGTACTGTGTGGTGCTATACTGTGTGGTGCTGTAATGTGAGGTGCTATACTCTGTGGTGCTATATTGTGTGGTGCTATACTGTGTGGTGCTATACTGTGTAGTACTGTGTGGTGCTATACTGTGTGGTGCTATATTGTGTGGTACCATACTGTGTGGTGCTATACTGCGTGGTGTGGTGCTGTGTGGTGTGGTGCTATACTGTGTGGTGCTATACTGTGTGGTGCTATACTGTGCGGTACTATACTGTGTGGTGCTATACTGTGTGGTGCTATACTGTGTGGTACTATACTGTGTGGTGCTATACTGTGTGGTACTTTGTGGTGCTATACTGTGAGGTGCTATACTGTGGTGGTACTGTGTGGTGCTATACAATGTGGTACTATACTGTGTGGTAGTATACTGTGTGGTGCTATACTGTATGGTGCCATACTGTGTGGTGCAGTGATGTGTGGTGCTATTCTGTGTGGTGCTATACTGTGTGGTACTGTGGTGCTATACTGTGTGGTGCTATACTGTGTGGTGCTACACTGTGTGGTGCGGTGTTGTGTGGTGCGGTGCTGTGTGGTGCTATATTGTGGGTGCTATACTGCGTGGTGCTATATTGTGTGGTGCTATACTGTGTGGTGCTATACTGTGTGGTGCTATACTGTGTGGTGCTATACTGTGTGGTGCTATACTGCGTGGTACTGGTGCTATATTGTGTGGTGCTATACTGTGTGGTGCTATACTGTGTGGTGCGGTGCTGTGTGGTGCTATACTGTGTGATTGCTATACTGTTTGGTGCTATACTGTGTGGTGCTATACTGTGTGGTGCTATACTGTGTGGTGCTATACTGTGTGGTACTGTGTGGTGCTGTACTGTGTGGTGCTATACTGTGTGTGGTGCTGTACTGTGTGGTGTTATACTGTGTGTTGCTATACTGTGGTGCTATACTGTGTGGTACTGTGTGGTGCTGTACTGTGTGGTGCTATACTGTGTGGTGCTGTACTGTGTGGTGTTATACTGTGTGGTGCTATACTCTGTGGTACTGTGTGGTGCTATACTGTGTGGTGCTGTACTGTGTGGTGCTATACTGTGTGGTGCTATACTGTGTGGTGCTATACTGTGTGGTGCCATACTGTGTGGTGCAGTGCTGTGTGGTGCTATTCTGTATGGTGCTATACTGTGTGGTACTGTGTGGTGCTATACTGTGTGGTGCAGTGCTGTGTGGTGCTATTCTGTATGGTGCTATACTGTGTGGTACTGTGTGGTGCTATACTGTGTGGTGCGGTGCTGTGTGGTGCTATATTGTGTGGTGCTATACTGTGTGGTGCTATATTGTGTGGTGCTATACTGTGTGGTGCTATACTCTGTGGTGCGGTGCTGTGTGGTGCTATACTGTGTGGTGCTATACTGTGTGGTGCTATACTGTGTGAATGCAATACTGTGTGGTGCTATACTGTGTGGTGCTATATTGTGCGGTGCAATACTGTGTGGTGCTATACTGTGTGGTGCTATATTGTGTGTGCTATACTGTGTGGTGCTATACTGTGTGGTACTGTGTGGTGTTGTACTGTGTGGTGCTTTACTGTGTAGTGCTGTAATGTGAGGTGCTATACTCTGTGGTGCTATATTGTGTGGTGCTATACTGTGTGGTGCTATACTGTGTAGTACTGTGTGGTGCTATACTGTGTGGTGCTATATTGTGGTACCATACAGTGTGGTGCTATACTGCGTGGTGCGGTGCTGTGTGGTGTGGTGCTATACTGTGTGGTGCTATACTGTGTGGTGCTATACTGTGCGGTACTATACTGTGTGGTGCTATACTGTGTGGTGCTATACTGTGTAGTACTATACTGTGTGGTGCTATACTGTGTGTACTTTGTGGTGCTATACTGTGAGGTGCTATACTGTGTGGTACTGTGTGGTGCTATACAATGTGGTACTATACTGTGTGGTAGTATACTGTGTGGTGCTATACTGTGTGGTGCCATACTGTGTGGTGCAGTGATGTGTGGTGCTATTCTGTGTGGTGCTATACTGTGTGGTACTGTGTGTGCTATACTGTGTGGTGCTATACTGTGTGGTGCTACACTGTGGGTGCGGTGTTGTGTGGTGCGGTGCTGTGTGGTGCTATATTGTGTGGTGCTATACTGCGTGGTGCTATATTGTGTGGTGCTATACTGTGTGGTGCTATACTGTGTGGTGCTATACTGTGTGGTGCTATACTGTTTGTGGTGCTATATTGTGTGGTGCTATACTGTGTGGTGCTATACTGTGTGGTGCGGTGCTGTGTGGTGCTATACTGTGTGGTGTGGTACTGTGTGTGCTATACTGTGTGAATGCTATACTGTTTGGTGCTATACTGTGTGGTGCTATACTGTGTGGTGCTATACTGTGTGGTGCTATACTGTGTGGTGCTATATTGTGTGGAGCTATACTGTGTGGTGCTGTACTGTGTGGTACTGTGTGGTGCTGTACTGTGTGGTGCTATACTGTGTGGTGCTATATTGTGTGGTGCTATACTGTGTGGTGCTATACTGTGTGGTGCTATACTGTGTAGTACTGTGGGTGCTATACTGTGTGGTGCTATATTGTGTGGTGCCATACTGTGTGGTGCTATACTGTGTGGTTCGGTGCTGTGTGGTGTGGTGCTATACTGTGTGGTGCTATACTGTGTGGTACTTTGTGGTGCTATCCTGTGTGGTACTATACTGTGTGGTGCTATACTGTGTGGTACTGTGTGGTGCTATACAATGTGGTACTATACTGTGTGGTAGTATACTGTGTGGTGCTATACTGTGTGGTGCCATACTGTGTGGTGCAGTGATGTGTGGTGCTATACTGTGTGGTACTGTGTGGTGCTATACTGTGCTATACTGTGTGGTGCTATGCTGTGTGGTGCGGTGCTGTGTGGTGCGGTGCTGTGTGGTGCTATATTGTGTGGTGCTATACTGCGTGGTGCTATATTGTGTGGTGCTATACTGTGTGGTGCTATACTGTGTGGTGCGGTGCTGTGTGGTGCTATACTGTGTGGTGTGGTACTGTGTGGTGCTATATTGTGTGTGCTATACTGTGTGAATGCTATACTGTTTGGTGCTATACTGTGTGGTGCTATACTGTGTGGTGCTATACTGTGTGGTGCTATATTGTGTGGAGCTATACTGTGTGGTGCTATACTGTGTGGTACTGTGTGGTGCTGTACTGTGTGGTGCTATACTGTGTGGTGCGGTGCTGTGTGGTGCTATACTGTGTGGTGCGGTGCTGTGTGGTGCTATACTGTGTGGTACTGTGTGCTGCTGTACTGTGTGGCACTGTGTGGTGCTATACTGTGTGGTGCTGTTCTGTGTGGTGCTATACTCTGTGGTGATGATCTGTGTGGTACTGTGTGGTGCTATACTGTGTGGTGCTATACTGTGTGGTACTGTGTGGTACTGTTCTGTGTGGTGCGGTACTGTGTGGTGCTATACTGTGTGGTGCTATATTGTGTGGTGCTATACTGTGTGGTGCTATACTGTGTGGTGCTATATTGTGTGGTGCGGTGGGTGTGGTGCTATACTGTGTGGTGCTATACTGTGTGGTACGGTGCTGTGTGGTGCTATACTGTGTGGTGCTATACTGTGTGGTGCTATACTGTGTGGTGCTATATTGTGTGGTGCTATACTATGTGGTGTTATACTGTGTGGTGCTATACTGTGTGGTGCTATATTGTGTGGTGCTGTATACTGTGTGGTGCTACTGTGTGGTACTGTGGTGCTGTACTGTGTGGTGCTATACTGTGTGGTGCTGTACTGTGTGGTGTTATATTGTGTGGTGCTATACTGTGTGGTGCTATACTGTGTGGTACTGTGTGGTGCTGTACTGTGTGGTGCTATACTGTGTGGTGCTGTACTGTGTGGTGTTATATTGTGTGGTGCTATACTCTGTGGTACTGTGTGGTGCTATACTGTGTGGTGCTGTACTGTGTGGTGCTATACTGTGTGGTGCTATACTGTGTGGTGCTATACTGTGTGGTGCCATACTGTGTGGTGCAGTGCTGTGTGGTGCTATTCTGTATGGTGCTATACTGTGGGTACTGTGTGGTGCTATACTGTGTGGTGCTATACTGTGTGGTGCTATGCTGTGGTGCGGTGCTGTGTGGTGCGGTGCTGTGTGTGCTATATTGTGTGGTGCTATACTGCGTGGTGCTATATTGTGTGGTGCTATACTGTGTGGTGCTATACTGTGTGGTGCGGTGCTGTGGTGCTATACTGTGTGGTGTGGTACTGTGTGGTGCTATATTGTGTGTGCTATACTGTGTGAATGCTATACTGTTTGGTGCTATACTGTGTGGTGCTATACTGTGTGTGCTATACTGTGTGGTGCTATATTGTGTGGAGCTATACTGTGTGGTGCTATACTGTGTGGTACTGTGTGGTGCTGTACTGTGTGGTGCTATACTGTGTGGTGCGGTGCTGTGTGGTGCTATACTGTGTGGTGCGGTGCTGTGTGGTGCTATACTGTGTGGTACTGTGTGCTGCTGTACTGTGTGGCACTGTGTGGTGCTATACTGTGTGGTGCTGTTCTGTGTGGTGCTATACTCTGTGGTGATGATCTGTGTGGTACTGTGTGGTGCTATACTGTGTGGTGCTATACTGTGTGGTACTGTGTGGTACTGTTCTGTGTGGTGCGGTACTGTGTGGTGCTATACTGTGTGGTGCTATATTGTGTGGTGCTATACTGTGTGGTGCTATACTGTGTGGTGCTATATTGTGTGGTGCGGTGGGTGTGGTGCTATACTGTGTGGTGCTATACTGTGTGGTGCTGTGTGGTGCTATACTGTGTGGTGCTATACTGTGTGTTATACTGTGCTATACTGTGGGTGCTATATTGTGTGGTGCTATACTATGTGGTGTTATACTGTGTGGTGCTATACTGTGTGGTGCTATATTGTGTGGTGCTATACTGTGTGGTGCTATACTGTGTGGTACTGTGTGGTGCTGTACTGTGTGGTGCTATACTGTGTGGTGCTGTACTGTGGTGTTATATTGTGTGGTGCTATGTGTGGTGCTATACTGTGTGGTACTGTGTGGTGCTGTACTGTGTGGTGCTATACTGTGTGGTGCTGTACTGTGTGGTGTTATATTGTGTGGTGCTATACTGTGGTACTGTGTGGTGCTATACTGTGTGGTGCTGTACTGTGTGGTGCTATACTGTATACTGTGTGGTGCTATACTGTGTGGTGCCATACTGTGCAGTGCTGTGTGGTGCTATTCTGTGTGCTATACTGTGTGGTACTGTGTGGTGCTATACTGTGTGGTGCGGTGCTGTGTGGTGCTATACTGTGTGGTGCTGTATGTGTGGTGGTGTTATATTGTGTGGTGCTATACTGTGTGGTGCTATACTGTGTGGTGCTGTACTGTGTGGTGCTATACTGTGTGGTGCTGTACTGTGTGGTGTTATATTGTGTGTGCTATACTCTGTGGTACTGTGTGGTGCTATACTGTGTGGTGCTGTACTGTGTGGTGCTATACTGTGTGGTGCTATACTGTGTGGTGCTATACTGTGTGGTGCCATACTGTGTGGTGCAGTGCTGTGTGGTGCTATTCTGTATGGTGCTATACTGTGTGGTACTGTGTGGTGCTATACTGTGGTGCGGTGCTGTGTGGTGCTATATTGTGTGGTGCTATACTGTGTGGTGCTATATTGTGTGGTGCTATACTGTGTGGTGCTATACTCTGTGGTGCGGTGCTGTGTGGTGCTATACTGTGTGGTGCTATACTGTGTGGTGCTATACTGTGTGAATGCAATACTGTGTGGTGCTATACTGTGTGGTGCTATATTGTGTGGTGCAATACTGTGTGGTGCTATACTGTGTGGTGCTATATTGTGTGGTGCTATACTGTGTGGTGCTATACTGTGTGGTACTGTGTGGTGTTGTACTGTGTGGTGCTATACTGTGTGGTAATGTGAGGTGCTGTACTGTGTGGTACTGTTCTGTGTGGTGCTGTACTGTGTGGTGCTATACTGTGTGGTGCTATATTGTGTGGTGCTATACTGTGTGGTGCTATACTGTGTGGTGCTGTGTGGTGCGGTGGGTGTGGTGCTATACTGTGTGGTGCTATACTGTGTGGTGCGGTGCTGTGTGGTGCTATACTGTGTGGTGCTATACTGTGTGGTGCTATACTGTGTGGTGCTATACTGTGTGGTGCTATACTATGTGGTGTTATACTGTGTGGTGCTATACTGGTGGTGCTATATTGTGTGGTGCTATACTGTGTGGTGCTATACTGTGTGGTACTGTGTGGTGCTATACTGTGTGGTGCTATACTGTGTGCTGTACTGTGTGGTGCTATATTGTGTGGTGCTATACTGTGTGGTGCTATACTGTGTGTACTGTGTGGTGCTGTACTGTGTGGTGCTATACTGTGTGCTATACTGTGTGGTGTTATATTGTGTGGTGCTATACTCTGTGGTACTGTGTGGTGCTATACTGTGTGGTGCTGTACTGTGTGGTGCTATACTGTGTGCTATACTGTGTGGGTGCTATACTGTGTGGTGCCATACTGTGTGGTGCAGTGCTGTGTGGTGCTATTCTGTATGGTGCTATACTGTGTGGTACTGTGTGGTGCTATACTGTGTGGTGCGGTGCTGTGTGGTGCTATACTGTGTGGTGCTGTACTGTGTGGTGTTATATTGTGTGGTGCTATACTGTGTGGTGCTATACTGTGTGGTACTGTGTGGTGCTGTACTGTGTGGTGCTATACTGTGTGGTGCTGTACTGTGTGGTGCTATACTGTGTGGTGCAGTGCTGTGTGGTGCTATTCTGTATGGTGCTATACTGTGTGGTACTGTGTGGTGCTATACTGTGTGGTGCGGTGCTGTGCTGGTGCTATATTGTGTGGTGCTATACTGTGTGGTGCTATATTGTGTGGTGCTATACTGTGTGGTGCTATACTCTGTGGTGCGGTGCTGTGTGGTGCTATACTGTGTGGTGCTATACTGTGTGGTGCTATACTGTGTGAATGCAATGTGTGGTGCTATACTGTGTGGTGCTATATTGTGTGGTGCAATACTGTGTGGTGCTATACTGTGTGGTGCTATATTGTGTGGTGCTATACTGTGTGGTGCTATACTGTGTGGTACTGTGTGGTGTTGTACTGTGTGGTGCTATACTGTGTGGTGCTGTAATGTGAGGTGCTATACTGTGGTGCTATATTGTGTGGTGCTATACTGTGTGGTGCTATACTGTGTGTACTGTGTGGTGCTATACTGTGTGGTGCTATATTGTGTGGTACCATACTGTGGTGCTATACTGTGGTGTGGTGCTGTGTGGTGTGGTGCTATACTGTGTGGTGCTATACTGTGTGGTGCTATACTGTGCGGTACTATACTGTGTGGTGCTATACTGTGTGGTGCTATACTGTGTGGTGCTATACTGTGTGGTACTTTGTGGTGCTATACTGTGAGGTGCTATACTGTGTGGTACTGTGTGGTGCTATACAATGTGGTACTATACTGTGTGGTAGTATACTGTGTGGTGCTATACTGTATGGTGCCATACTGTGTGGTGCAGTGATGTGGGTGCTATTCTGTGTGGTGCTATACTGTGTGGTACTGTGTGGTGCTATACTGTGTGGTGCTATACTGTGTGGTGCTACACTGTGTGGTGCGGTGTTGTGTGGTGCGGTGCTGTGTGGTGCTATATTGTGTGGTGCTATACTGTGGTGCTATATTGTGCTATACTGTGTGGTGCTATACTGTGTGGTGCTATACTGTGTGGTGCTATACTGTGTGGTGCTATACTGCGTGGTGCTATATTGTGTGGTGCTATACTGTGTGGTGCTATACTGTGTGGTGCGGTGCTGTGTGGTGCTATACTGTGTGAATGCTATACTGTTTGGTGCTATACTGTGTGGTGCTATACTGTGTGGTGCTATACTGTGTGGTGCTATACTGTGTGGTACTGTGTGGTGCTGTACTGTGTGGTGCTATACTGTGTGGTGCTGTACTGTGTGGTGTTATACTGTGTGGTGCTATACTGTGTGGTGCTATACTGTGTGGTACTGTGTGGTGCTGTACTGTGTGGTGCTATACTGTGTGGTGCTGTACTGTGTGGTGTTATACTGTGTGGTGCTATACTCTGTGGTACTGTGTGGTGCTATACTGTGTGGTGCTGTACTGTGTGGTGCTATACTGTGTGGTGCTATACTGTGTGGTGCTATACTGTGTGGTGCCATACTGTGTGGTGCAGTGCTGTGTGGTGCTATTCTGTATGGTGCTATACTGTGTGGTACTGTGTGGTGCTATACTGTGGTGCAGTGCTGTGTGGTGCTATTCTGTATGGTGCTATACTGTGTGGTACTGTGTGGTGCTATACTGTGTGGTGCGGTGCTGTGTGGTGCTATATTGTGTGTGCTATACTGTGTGGTGCTATATTGTGTGGTGCTATACTGTGTGGTGCTATACTCTGTGGTGCGGTGCTGTGTGGTGCTATACTGTGTGGTGCTATACTGTGTGGTGCTATACTGTGTGAATGCAATACTGTGTGGTGCTATACTGTGTGGTGCTATATTGTGCGGTGCAATACTGTGTGGTGCTATACTGTGTGGTGCTATATTGTGTGGTGCTATACTGTGTGGTGCTATACTGTGTGGTACTGTGTGGTGTTGTACTGTGTGGTGCTATACTGTGTAGTGCTGTAATGTGAGGTGCTATACTCTGTGGTGCTATATTGTGTGGTGCTATACTGTGTGGTGCTATACTGTGTAGTACTGTGTGGTGCTATACTGTGTGGTGCTATATTGTGTGGTACCATACAGTGTGGTGCTATACTGCGTGGTGCGGTGCTGTGTGGTGTGGTGCTATACTGTGTGGTGCTATACTGTGTGGTGCTATACTGTGCGGTACTATACTGTGTGGTGCTATACTGTGTGGTGCTATACTGTGTAGTACTATACTGTGTGGTGCTATACTGTGTGGTACTTTGTGGTGCTATACTGTGAGGTGCTATACTGTGTGGTACTGTGTGGTGCTATACAATGTGGTACTATACTGTGTGGTAGTATACTGTGTGTGGTGCTATACTGTGTGGTGCCATACTGTGTGGTGCAGTGATGTGTGGTGCTATTCTGTGTGGTGCTATACTGTGTGGTACTGTGTGGTGCTATACTGTGTGGTGCTATACTGTGTGGTGCTACACTGTGTGGTGCGGTGTTGTGTGGTGCGGTGCTGTGTGGTGCTATATTGTGTGGTGCTATACTGCGTGGTGCTATATTGTGTGGTGCTATACTGTGTGGTGCTATACTGTGTGGTGCTATACTGTGTGGTGCTATACTGCGTGGTGCTATATTGTGTGGTGCTATACTGTGTGGTGCTATACTGTGTGGTGCGGTGCTGTGTGGTGCTATACTGTGTGGTGATGTACTGTGTGTGCTATACTGTGTGAATGCTATACTGTTTGGTGCTATACTGTGTGGTGCTATACTGTGTGGTGCTATACTGTGTGGTGCTATACTGTGTGGTGCTATATTGTGTGGAGCTATACTGTGTGGTGCTGTACTGTGTGGTACTGTGTGGTGCTGTACTGTGTGGTGCTATACTGTGTGGTGCTATATTGTGTGGTGCTATACTGTGTGGTGCTATACTGTGTGGTGCTATACTGTGTAGTACTGTGTGGTGCTATACTGTGTGGTGCTATATTGTGTGGTGCCATACTGTGTGGTGCTATACTGTGTGGTTCGGTGCTGTGTGGTGTGGTGCTATACTGTGTGGTGCTATACTGTGTGGTACTTTGTGGTGCTATCCTGTGTGGTACTATACTGTGTGGTGCTATACTGTGTGGTACTGTGGTGCTATACAATGTGGTACTATACTGTGTGGTAGTATACTGTGTGGTGCTATACTGTGTGGTGCCATACTGTGTGGTGCAGTGATGTGTGGTGCTATACTGTGTGGTACTGTGTGGTGCTATACTGTGTGGTGCTATACTGTGTGGTGCTATGCTGTGTGGTGCGGTGCTGTGTGGTGCGGTGCTGTGTGGTGCTATATTGTGTGGTGCTATACTGCGTGGTGCTATATTGTGTGGTGCTATACTGTGTGGTGCTATACTGTGTGGTGCGGTGCTGTGTGGTGCTATACTGTGTGGTGTGGTACTGTGTGGTGCTATATTGTGTGTGCTATACTGTGTGAATGCTATACTGTTTGGTGCTATACTGTGTGGTGCTATACTGTGTGGTGCTATACTGTGTGGTGCTATATTGTGTGGAGCTATACTGTGGTGCTATACTGTGTGGTACTGTGTGGTGCTGTACTGTGTGGTGCTATACTGTGTGGTGCGGTGCTGTGTGGTGCTATACTGTGTGGTGCGGTGCTGTGTGGTGCTATACTGTGTGGTACTGTGTGCTGCTGTACTGTGTGGCACTGTGTGGTGCTATACTGTGTGGTGCTGTTCTGTGTGGTGCTATACTCTGTGGTGATGATCTGTGTGGTACTGTGTGGTGCTATACTGTGTGGTGCTATACTGTGTGGTACTGTGTGGTACTGTTCTGTGTGGTGCGGTACTGTGTGGTGCTAAACTGTGTGGTGCTATACTGTGTGGTGCTATACTGTGTGGTGCTATATTGTGTGGTGCTATATTATGTGGTGTTATACTGTGTGGTGCTATACTGTGTGGTGCTATATTGTGTGGTGCTATACTGTGTGGTGCTATACTGTGTGGTACTGTGTGGTGCTGTACTGTGTGGTGCTATACTGTGTGGTACTGTGTGGTGCTGTACTGTGTGGTGCTATACTGTGTGGTGCTATACTGTGTGGTGCTATACTGTGTGGTGCTATACTGTGTGGTGCTATATTGTGTGGTGCTATATTATGTGGTGTTATACTGTGTGGTGCTATACTGTGTGGTGCTATATTGTGTGGTGCTATACTGTGTGGTGCTATACTGTGTGGTACTGTGTGGTGCTGTACTGTGTGGTGCTATACTGTGTGGTGCTGTACTGTGTGGTGTTATATTGTGGTGCTATACTGTGTGGTGCTATACTGTGTGGTACTGTGTGGTGCTGTACTGTGTGGTGCTATACTGTGTGGTGCTGTACTGTGTGGTGTTATACTGTGTGGTGCTATACTCTGTGGTACTGTGTGGTGCTATACTGTGTGGTGCTGTACTGTGTGGTGCTATACTGTGTGGTGCTATACTGTGTGGTGCTATACTGTGTGGTGCCATACTGTGTGGTGCAGTGCTGTGTGGTGCTATTCTGTATGGTGCTATACTGTGTGGTACTGTGTGGTGCTATACTGTGTGGTGCGGTGCTGTGTGGTGCTATATTGTGTGGTGCTATATTGTGTGGTGCTATACTGTGTGGTGCTATATTGTGTGGTGCCATACTGTGTGGTGCTATACTGTGTGGTTCGGTGCTGTGTGGTGTGGTGCTATACTGTGTGGTGCTATACTGTGTGGTACTTTGTGGTGCTATACAATGTGGTACTATACTGTGTGGTAGTATACTGTGTGGTGCTATACTGTGTGGTACTGTGTGGTGCTATACTGTGTGGTGCTATACTGTGTGGTACTGTGTGGTGCTATACAATGTGGTACTATACTGTGTGGTAGTATACTGTGTGGTGCTATACTGTGTGGTACTGTGTGGTGCTATACTGTGTGGTGCTATACTGTGTGGTGCTATGCTGTGTGGTGCGGTGCTGTGTGGTGCGGTGCTGTGTGGTGCTATATTGTGTGGTGCTATACTGCGTGGTGCTATATTGTGTGGTGCTATACTGTGTGGTGCTATACTGTGTGGTGCGGTGCTGTGTGGTGCTATACTGTGTGGTGTGGTACTGTGTGGTGCTATATTGTGTGTGCTATACTGTGTGAATGCTATACTGTTTGGTGCTATACTGTGTGGTGCTATACTGTGTGGTGCTATACTGTGTGGTGCTATATTGTGTGGAGCTATACTGTGTGGTGCTATACTGTGTGGTACTGTGTGGTGCTGTACTGTGTGGTGCTATACTGTGTGGTGCTGCTGTGGGTGCTATACTGTGTGGTGCGGTGCTGTGTGGTGCTATACAGTGTGGTACTGTGTGCTGCTGTACTGTGTGGCACTGTGTGGTGCTATACTGTGTGGTGCTGTTCTGTGTGGTGCTATACTCTGTGGTGATGTTCTGTGTGGTACTGTGTGGTGCTATACTGTGTGGTGCTATACTGTGTGGTACTGTGTGGTACTGTTCTGTGGGTGCGGTACTGTGTGGTGCTATACTGTGTGGTGCTATATTGTGTGGTGCTATACTGTGTGGTGCTATACTGTGTGGTGCTATATTGTGTGGTGCGGTGGGTGTGGTGCTATACTGTGTGGTGCTATACTGTGTGGTACGGTGCTGTGTGGTGCTATACTGTGTGGTGCTATACTGTGTGGTGCTATATTGTGTGGTGCTATACTATGTGGTGTTATACTGTGTGGTGCTATACTGTGTGGTGCTATATTGTGTGGTGCTATACTGTGTGGTGCTATACTGTGTGGTACTGTGTGGTGCTGTACTGTGTGGTGCTATACTGTGTGGTGCTGTACTGTGTGGTGTTATATTGTGTGGTGCTATACTGTGTGGTGCTATACTGTGTGGTACTGTGTGGTGCTGTACTGTGTGGTGCTATACTGTGTGGTGCTGTACTGTGGTGTTATACTGTGTGGTGCTATACTCTGTGGTACTGTGTGGGTGCTATACTGTGTGGTGCTGTACTGTGTGGTGCTATACTGTGTGGTGCTATACTGTGTGGTGCTATACTGTGTGGTGCCATACTGTGGGTGCAGTGCTGTGTGGTGCTATTCTGTATGGTGCTATACTGTGTGGTACTGTGTGTGCTATACTGTGTGGTGCTGTTTGGTGCTGTGTGGTGCTATATTGTGTGGTGCTATACTGTGTGGTGCTATATTGTGTGGTGCTATACTGTGTGGTGCTATACTCTGTGGTGCGGTGCTGTGTGGTGCTATACTGTGTGGTGCTATACTGTGTGGTGCTATACTGTGTGAATGCAATACTGTGTGGTGCTATACTGTGTGGTGCTATATTGTGTGGTGCAATACTGTGTGGTGCTATACTGTGTGGTGCTATATTGTGTGGTGCTATACTGTGTGGTGCTATACTGTGTGGTACTGTGTGGTGCTGTACTGTGTGGTGCTATACTGTGTGGTGCTGTAATGTGAGGTGCTATACTCTGTGGTGCTATATTGTGTGGTGCTATACTGTGGGTACTATACTGTGTAGTACTGTGTGGTGCTATACTGTGTGGTGCTATATTGTGTGGTACCATACTGTGTGGTGCTATACTGCGTGGTGCGGTGCTGTGTGGTGTGGTGCTATACTGTGTGGTGCTATACTGTGTGGTGCTATACTGTGCGGTACTATACTGTGTGGTGCTATACTGTGTGGTGCTATACTGTGTAGTACTATACTGTGTGGTGCTATACTGTGTGGTACTTTGTGGTGCTATACTGTGAGGTGCTATACTGTGTGGTACTGTGTGGTGCTATACAATGTGGTACTATACTGTGTGGTGCTATACTGTGTGGTGCCATACTGTGTGGTGCAGTGATGTGTGGTGCTATTCTGTGTGGTGCTATACTGTGTGGTACTGTGTGGTGCTATACTGTGGTGCTATACTGTGTGGTGCTACACTGTGGTGGGTGCGGTGTTGTGTGGTGCGGTGCTGTGTGGTGCTATACTGTGTGGTGCTATACTGCGTGGTGCTATATTGTGTGGTGCTATACTGTGTGGTGCTATACTGTGTGGTGCTATACTGTGTGGTGCTATACTGTGTGGTGCTATACTGCGTGGTGCTATATTGTGTGGTGCCATACTGTGGGTGCTATACTGTGTGGTGCGGTGCTGTGTGGTGCTATACTGTGTGAATGCTATACTGTTTGGTGCTATACTGTGTGGTGCTATACTGTGTGGTGCTATACTGTGTGGTGCTATACTGTGTGGTACTGTGTGGTGCTGTACTGTGTGGTGCTATACTGTGTGGTGCTGTACTGTGTGGTGTTATACTGTGTGGTGCTATACTCTGTGGTACTGTGTGGTGCTATACTGTGTGGTGCTGTACTGTGTGGTGCTATACTGTGTGGTGCTATACTGTGTGGTGCTGTACTGTGTGGTGCTATACTGTGTGGTGCTATACTGTGTGGTGCTATATTGTGTGGAGCTATACTGTGTGGTGCTGTACTGTGTGGTACTGTGTGGTGCTGTACTGTGTGGTGCTATACTGTGTGGTGCTATATTGTGTGGTGCTATACTGTGTGGTGCTATACTGTGTGGTGCTATACTGTGTGGTACTGTGTGGTGCTATACTGTGTGGTGCTATATTGTGTGGTGCCATACTGTGTGGTGCTATACTGTGTGGTTCGGTGCTGTGTGGTGTGGTGCTATACTGTGTGGTGCTATACTGTGTGGTACTTTGTGGTGCTATCCTGTGTGGTACTATACTGTGTGGTGCTATACTGTGTGGTACTGTGTGGTGCTATACAATGTGGTACTATACTGTGTGGTAGTATACTGTGTGGTGCTATACTGTGTGGTGCCATGCTGTGTGGTGCAGTGATGTGTGGTGCTATACTGTGTGGTACTGTGTGGTGCTATACTGTGTGGTGCTATACTGTGTGGTGCTATGCTGTGTGGTGCGGTGCTGTGTGGTGCGGTGCTGTGTGGTGCTATATTGTGTGGTGCTATACTGCGTGGTGCTATATTGTGTGGTGCTATACTGTGTGGTGCTATACTGTGTGGTGCGGTGCTGTGTGGTGCTATACTGTGTGGTGTGGTACTGTGTGGTGCTATATTGTGTGTGCTATACTGTGTGAATGCTATACTGTTTGGTGCTATACTGTGTGGTGCTATACTGTGTGGTGCTATACTGTGTGGTGCTATATTGTGTGGAGCTATACTGTGTGGTGCTATACTGTGTGGTACTGTGTGGTGCTGTACTGTGTGGTGCTATACTGTGTGGTGCGGTGCTGTGGTGCTATACTGTGTGGTGCGGTGCTGTGTGGTGCTATACTGTGTGGTACTGTGTGCTGCTGTACTGTGTGGCTACTGTGTGGTGCTATACTGTGTGGTGCTGTTCTGTGTGGTGCTATACTCTGTGGTGATGATCTGTGTGGTACTGGTGGTGCTATACTGTGTGGTGCTATATTGTGGTGCTGTGTGGTACTGTTCTGTGTGGTGCGGTACTGTGTGGTGCTATACTGTGTGGTGCTATATTGTGTGGTGCTGTGTGGTGCTATACTGTGGTGCTATATTGTGGTGCGGTGGGTGTGGTGCTATACTGTGTGGTGCTATACTGTGGTACGGTGCTGTGTGGTGCTATACTGTGTGGTGCTATACTGTGTGGTGCTATACTGTGTGGTGCTATACTATATTATGTGGTGTTGCTATACTGTGTGGTGCTATACTGTGTGGTGCTATATTGTGCGGTGCTATACTGTGTGGTGCTATACTGTGCTGTGTGGTGCTGTACTGTGTGGTGCTATACTGTGTGGTGCTGTACTGTGTGGTGTTATATTGTGTGGTGCTATACTGTGTGGTGCTATACTGTGTGGTACTGTGTGGTGCTGTACTGTGTGGTGCTATACTGTGTGGTGCTGTACTGTGTGGTGTTATACTGTGTGGTGCTATACTCTGTGGTACTGTGTGGTGCTATACTGTGTGGTGCTGTACTGTGTGGTGCTATACTGTGTGGTGCTATACTGTGTGGTGCTATACTGTGTGGTGCCATACTGTGTGGTGCAGTGCTGTGTGGTGCTATTCTGTATGGTGCTATACTGTGTGGTACTGTGTGGTGCTATACTGTGTGGTGCGGTGCTGTGTGGTGCTATACTGTGTGGTGCTATATTGTGTGGTGCTATACTGTGTGGTGCTATATACCATACTGTGTGTGCTATACTGTGTGTTCGGTGCTGTGTGGTGTGGTGCTATACTGTGTGTGCTATACTGTGTGGTACTTTGTGGTGCTATACAATGTGGTACTATACTGTGTGGTGCTAGTATACTGTGTGGTGCTATACTGTGTGGTACTGTGTGGTGCTATACTGTGTGGTGCTATACTGTGTGGTACTGTGTGGTGCTATACAATGTGGTACTATACTGTGTGGTAGTATACTGTGTGGTGCTATACTGTGTGGTATACTGTGTGCTATACTGTGTGGTGCTATACTGTGTGGTGCTATGCTGTGTGGTGCGGTGCTGTGTGTGCTGCTGTGTGGTGCTATATTGTGTGGTGCTATACTGTGGTGCTATATTGTGTGGTGCTATACTGTGTGGTGCTATACTGTGTGGTGTGGTGCTGGTGCTATACTGTGTGGTGTGGTACTGTGTGGTGCTATATTGTGTGTGCTATACTGTGTGAATGCTATACTGTTTGGTGCTATACTGTGTGGTGCTATACTGTGTGGTGCTATACTGTGTGGTGCTGTATTGTGTGGAGCTATACTGTGTGGTGCTATACTGTGTGGTACTGTGTGGTGCTGTACTGTGTGGTGCTATACTGTGTGGTGCGGTGCTGTGTGGTGCTATACTGTGGGTGCGGTGCTGTGTGGTGCTATACTGTGTGGTACTGTGCTGCTGTACTGTGTGGCACTGTGTGGTGCTATACTGTGTGGTGCTGTTCTGTGTGGTGCTATACTCTGTGGTGATGATCTGTGTGGTACTGTGGTGCTATACTGTGTGGTGCTATACTGTGTGGTACTGTGTGGTACTGTTCTGTGTGGGTGCGGTACTGTGTGGTGCTATACTGTGGTGCTATATTGTGTGGTGCTATACTGTGTGGTGCTATACTGTGTGGTGCTATATTGTGTGGTGCTATGGGTGTGGTGCTATACTGTGTGGTGCTATACTGTGCTGTGTGGTGCTATACTGTGTGGTGCTATACTGTGTGGTGCTATATTGTGTGGTGCTATACTATGTGGTGTTATACTGTGTGGTGCTATACTGTGGTGCTATATTGTGTGGTGCTATACTGTGTGGTGCTATACTGTGTGGTACTGTGTGGTGCTGTATATACTGTGTGGTGCTGTACTGTGTGGTGTTATATTGTGTGGGTGCTATACTGTGTGGTGCTATACTGTGTGGTACTGTGTGGTGCTGTACTGTGTGGTGCTATACTGTGTGGTGCTGTATGTGTGGTGTTATTGTGTGGTGCTATACTCTGTGGGTACTGTGTGGTGCTATACTGTGTGCTGTACTGTGTGGTGCTGTACTGTGTGGTGCTATATGTGCTATATTGGGTGCTATACTGTGTGGTGCTATACTGTGTGGTGCCATACTGTGTGGTGCATACTGTGTGGTGCTATTCTGTATGGTGCTATACTGTGTGGTGCTACTGTGTGGTGCTATACTGTGTGGTGCGTGTGCTGTGGTGCTATATTGTGTGGTGCTATACTGTGGTGCTATATTGTGTGGTGCTATACTGTGTGGTGCTATACTCTGTGGTGCGGTGCTGTGTGGTGCTATACTGTGTGTGCTATACTGTGTGGTGCTATACTGTGTGCTGCAATACTGTGTGGTGCTATACTGTGTGGTGCTATATTGTGTGGTGCAATACTGTGTGCTATACTGTGTGGTGCTATATTGTGTGGTGCTATACTGTGTGGTACCATACTGTGTGGTGTTGTACTGTGTGGTGCGGTGCTGTAATGTGAGGTGCTATACTCTGTGGTGCTATATTGTGGTGCTATACTGTGTGGTGCTATACTGTGTAGTACTGTGTGGTGCTATACTGTGTGGTGCTATATTGTACCATACTGTGTGGTGCTATACTGCGTGGTGCGGTGCTGTGGTGTGGTGCTATACTGTGTGGTGCTATACTGTGTGGTGCTATACTGTGCGGTACTATACTGTGTGCTATACTGTGTGGTGCTACTGTGTGGTGCTATACTGTGTGGTGCTATACTGTGGTACTATACTGTGGTGCTATACTGTGAGTGCTATACTGTGTGGTACTGTGTGGTGCTATACAATGTGGTACTATACTGTGGTAGTATACTGTGTGAGGTGCTATACTGTGTGCCATACTGTGTGTGCAGTGATGTGTGGTGCTATTCTGTGTGGTGCTATACTGTGTGGTACTGTGTGGTGCTATACTGTGTGGTGCTATACTGTGTGGTGCTACACTGTGTGGTGCGGTGTTGTGTGGTGCGGTGCTGTGTGGTGCTATATTGTGTGGTGCTATACTGCGTGGTGCTATATTGTGTGGTGCTATACTGTGTGGTGCTATACTGTGTGGTGCTATACTGTGTGGTGCTATACTGTGTGGTGCTATACTGCGTGGTGCTATATTGTGTGGTGCTATACTGTGTGGTGCTATACTGTGGGTGCGGTGCTGTGTGGTGCTATACTGTTTGGTGAATGCTATACTGTTTGGTGCTATACTGTGTGGTGTGTGGTGCTATACTGTGTGGTGCTATACTGTGTGGTGCTATACTGTGTGGTACTGTGTGGTGCTATATTGTGTGGTGCTATACTGTGGTGCTGTACTGTGTGGTACTGTGTGTTGCTATACTGTGTGGTACTGCTATACTGTTTGGTGCTGTACTGTGTGGTGCTATGTGGTGCGGTGCTGTGGTGCTATATTGTGTGGTGCTATACTGTATGGTGCTATATTGTGTGGTGCTATACTGTGTGGTGCTGTACTGTGTGGTGTGGTGCTGTGTGGTGCTATACTGTGTGGTGCTGTACTGTGTGGTGCTATACTGTATGTGCTATACTGTGTGGTATATTGTGTGGTGCTATACTGTGTGGTGCTATACTGTGTGTGGTGCTATATCTGTATGTGCTATACTGTGTGGTGCTATACTGTGTGGTGTGGTGCTGTGGTGCTATATTGTGTGGTGCTATGCTATACTCTGTGGTGCGGTGCTACTGTGTGGTGCTATACTGTGTGGTGCTATACTGTGTGCTGTGTGGTGCTATACTGTGTGGTGCTAATGCAATACTGTGTGGTGCTATACTGTGTGGTGCTATATTGTGGTGCAATACTGTGTGGTGCTATACTGTGTGGTGCTATATGTGTAGTACTGTGTGGTGCTATACTGTGTGGTGCTATACTGTGTGGTAGTATACTGTGTGGTGCTTGTACTGTGGTGCTATACTGTGTGGTGCTATACTGTAATGTGTGGTGCTATACTGTGTGGTGCTATATGTGTGGTGCTATACTGTGGTGCTATACTGTGTACTTTGTACTATACTGTGTGGTGCGGTACTGTGTGGTGCTATAAATGTGGTGTGTGGTAGTACCTATACTGTGTGGTGCTATACTGTGTGGTGCGTGATGTGCGTGTGCTGTGTGGTGTGGTGCTATACTGTGTGGTGCTATACTGTGTGGTGCTACACTGTGGTGCGGTGTTGTGTGGTGCGGTGCTGTGTGGTGCTATATTGTGTGGTGCTATACTGTGGTGGTGTGGTGCTATACTATACTGTGTGTGCTATACTGTGTGGTGCTATACTGCGTGGTGCTATATTGTATACTATACTGTGTGGTGCGGTGCTATACTGTGGTATACTGTGTGGTGCTATACCTTGTGGTGCTATATTGTGTGGTGCTATACTGTGTGGTGGTGCTATACTGTGTGGTACTGTGTGGTGCTATACTGTTTGGTGCTATACTGTGGTGCTATACTGTGGTGCTATAATGTGTGGTGCTATACTGTGTGGTACTATATTGTGTGTGGAGCTATACTGTGTGGTGCTATACTGTGTGGTGCTGTACTGTGTGGTGCTATACTGTGTGGTGCTATATTGTGTGGTGCTATGTGGTGCTATACTGTGTGGTGCTATACTGTGTAGTACTGTGTGGTGCTATACTGTGTGGTACCATACTGTGTGGTGCTATACTGTGTGGTTCGGTGCTGTGTGGTGTGGTGCTATACTGTGTGGTGCTATACTGTGTGGTACTTTGTGGTGCTATCTGTGTGTACTATACTGTGTGGTGCTATACTGGTGGTACTGTGTGGTGCTATACAATGTGGTACTATACTGTGGTAGTATACTGTGTGGTGCTATACTGTGTGGTGCCATACTGTGGTGCAGTGATGTGTGGTGCTATACTGTGTGGTACTGTGTGGTGCTATACTGTGTGGTGCTATACTGTGTGGTGCTATACTGTGTGGTGCGGTGCTGTGTGATGCGGTGCTGTGTGGTGCTATGTGTGGTGCTATACTGCGTGGTGCTATATTGTGTGGTGCTATACTGTGTGGTGCTATACTGTGTGCGGTGCTGTGTGCTATACTGTGTGGTGTGGTACTGTGTGGTGCTATATACTGTGTGAATGCTATACTGTTTGGTGCTATACTGTGTGGTGCTATACTGTGGTGCTATATTGTGTGGAGCTATACTGTGTGGTGCTATACTGTGTGGTACTGTGTGGTGCTGTACTGTGTGGTGCTATACTGTGTGGTGCGGTGCTGTGTGGTGCTATACTACGGTGTGTGTGGTGCTATACTGTGTGGTGCTATACTGTGTGGTGCTACTGTGTGTGGCACTGTGTGGTGCTATACTGTGTGGTGCTGTACTGTGTGGTGCTATACTGTGTGGTGCTATACTGTGTGGTACTGTGTGCTATACTGTGTGGTGCTATACTGTGTGGTGCTACACTGTGTCTTGTGCTATACTGTGTGGTGCTATATTGTGTGGTGCTATACTGTGTGGTGCTATACTGTGCTATACTGTGTGGTGCAGGGCTGTGTGGTGCTATACTGTGTGGTGCTACTGTGTGAATGCTATACTGTTTGTGCTGTGTGGTGCTATACTGTGTGGTGCTATACTGTGTGGTGCTATACTGTGTGGTGCTGTACTGTGGTGTTATACTGTGGTGCTATACTGTGTGGTGCTATATTGTGTGGTGCTATACTGTGTGGTGCTATACTGTGTGGTGCTATACTGTGTGGTGCTATATTGTGTGGAGCTGTGTGGTGCTGTACTACTGTGTGGTGCTGTACTGTGTGGTGCTTATATGTGTGGTGCTATACTGTGTGGTGCTATACTGTGTGGTACTGTGTGTACTGTGCTGTACTGTGTGGTGCTATATTGTGTGGTGCCATACTGTGTGGTGCTGTACTGCAATGGTGTGGTGCTATACTGTGTGGTGCTATACTCTGTGGTACTGTGTGGTACTATACTGTGTGGTGCTATACTGTACTGTGTGGTGCTATACTGTGGTTTAGTATACTGTGTGGTGCTATACTGTGTGTGCCATACTGTGTGGTGCATTGTGTGGTGCTATACTGTGTACTGGTGCTATACTGTGTGGTACTGTGTGGTGCTATGTGTGGGTGCGGTGCTGTGTGGTGCTATATTGTGTGGTGCTATACTGTATATTGTGTGGTGCTATACTGTGTGGTGCTATACTCTGTGGTGCGGTGCTGTGTGGTGCTATTGTGTGGTGCTATACTGTGTGGTGCTATACTGTGTGAATGCAATACTGTGTGGTGCTATACTGTGTGGTGCTATATTGTGTGGTGCAATACTGTGTGGTGCTATACTGTGTGGTGTGTGGTGCTGTATTGTGTGGTGCTATACTGTGTGGTGCTATACTGTGTGGTACTGTGTGGTGCTGTACTGTGTGGTGCTATACTGTGTGGTGCTGTGTGTGGTGCTATACTCTGTGGTGCTATATTGTGGTGCTATACTGTGTGTGCTATACTGTGTAGTACTGTGTGGTGCTATACTGTGTGTGCTATATTGTGTGGTACCATACTGTGTGGTGCTATACTGCGTGGTGCGGTGCTGTGTGGTGTGGTGCTATACTGTGTGGTGCTATACTGTGTGGTGCTATGCGGTACTATACTGTGTGGTGCTATACTGTGTGGTGCTATACTGTGTAGTACTATACTGTGTGGTGCTATACTGTGTGGTACTTTGTGGTGCTATACTGTGGTGCTATACTGTGTGGTACTGTGTGGTGCTATACAATGTGGTACTATACTGTGTGGTAGTGTGTGGTGCTATACTGTGTGGTGCCATACTGTGTGGTGCAGTGATGTGTGGTGCTATTCTGTGTGGTGCTATACTGTGTGGTACTGTGTGGTGCTATACTGTGTGGTGCTATACTGTGTGGTGCTACACTGTGTGGTGCGGTGTTGTGTGGTGCGGTGCTGTGTGTGCTATATTGTGTGGTGCTATACTGCGTGGTGCTATATTGTGTGGTGCTATACTGTGTGGTGCTATACTGTGTGGTGCTATACTGTGTGGTGCTATACTGTGTGGTGCTATACTGCGTGGTGCTATATTGTGCTATACTGTGTGGTGCTATACTGTGTGGTGCGGTGCTGTGTGGTGCTATACTGTGTGAATGCTATACTGTTTGGTGCTATACTGTGTGGTGCTATACTGTGTGAACTGTGGTGCTATACTGTGTTGGTGCTATACTGTGTGGTGCTATACTGTGTGGTGCTATACTGTGTGGTGCTATACTGTTTGGTGCTATACTGTGTGGTGCTATACTGTGTGGTGCTATACTGTGTGGTGCTATATTGTGTGGTGCTATATTGTGTGGAGCTATACTGTGTGGTGCTGTACTGTGTGTGGTGCTATACTGTGTGTGCTATACTGTGTGGTGCTATATTGTGTGGTGCTATACTGTGTGGTGCTATACTGTGTGGTGCTATACTGTGTAGTACTGTGTGGTGCTATACTGTGTGGTGCTATATATGTGTGGTGCTATACTGTGTGGTGTGTGGTGTGGTGCTATACAATGTGGTACTTTGTGGTGCTATCACTGTGTGGTACTATACTGTGTGGTGCTATGCTGTGGTACTGGTGCCATACTGTGGTGCTATACTGTGTGGTAGTGTGTGGTGCTATACTGTGTGGTGCCATACTGTGTGGTGCAGTACTGTGTGGTGCTATACTGTGTGGTGCTGTGTGGTGCTATACTGTGTGGTGCTATACTGTGTGGTGCTATACTGTGTGTGCTGTACTGTGTGATGCTATACTGTGTGGTGCTATATTGTGTGGTGCTATACTGTGGTGCTATACTGTGTGGTGCTATACTGTGTGGTGCTTATACTGTGGAGCTATACTGTGTGGTGCTATACTGTGTGGTGTATACTGTGGTGGTATATTGTGTGGTGCTATACTGTGGTGCTATACTGTGTGGTGCTATACTGTGTGGTGCTATATTGTGTGTGGTGCTATACTGTGTGGTACTATACTGTGCTGGTGCTATACTGCTGTGGTGCTATACTGTGTGGTGCGGTGCTGTGTGGTGCTATACTGTGTGGTGCTGGTGCTATACTGTGTGTGCTATATTGTGCTATACTGTGCTGTGTGGTGCTATACTGTGTGGTGCTATTGGTGCTATACTGTGGTGCTATACTGTGTGCTATACTGTGTGGTGCTATACTGTGGTGTGGTGCTGTGTGGTGCGGTGCTGTGTGGTGCTATATTGGTGGTGCTATACTGTGTGGTGCTATATTGTGTGCTGCTATACTGTGTGGTGCAATGCTATACTGTGTGGTGCTATACTGTGTGGTGCTATACTGTGTGGTGCTATACTGTGTGGTGCTATACTGTGTGGTGCTATGCTGTGTGGTGCTATACTGTGTGGTGCTATACTGTGTGGTATGTGTGGTGCTATACTGTGGTGCTATACTGTGTGCGGTGCTGTGTGGTGCTATACTGTGTGGTGCGGTACTGTGTGGTGCTATACTGTGTGGTACTGTGTGCTGCTATACTGTGTGGCACTGTGTGGTGCTATACTGTGTGGTGCGGTGTGGTGCTATACTCTGTGGTGATGATCTGTGTGGTACTGTGTGGTGCTATACTGTGTGGTGCTATACTGTGTGGTGCGGTGCTGTGTGTGGTGCGGTGCTGTGTGTGCTATACTGTGTGGTGCTATATTGTGTGGTGCTATACTGTGTTGCTATACTGTGTGGTGCTATACTATGTGGTGCGGTGGGTGTGGTGCTATACTGTGTGGTGCTATACTGTGTGGTCCGGTGCTGTGGGTGCTATACTGTGTGGTGCTGTGTGGTGCTGTACTGTGCGGTGCTATACTGTGTGGTGCTATACTGTGTGGTGTTATACTGTGTGCTATACTGTGTGGTGCTGTGTGGTGCTATACTGTGTGGTGCTATACTGTGTGGTACTGTGTGCTTACTGTGTGGTGCTATACTGTGTGGTGCCATACTGTGTGGTGCAGTGCTGTGTGGTGCTATTCTGTGTGGTGCTATACTGTGTGCTGTGTGGTGCTGTACTGTGTGGTGCTATGCTGTGTGCGGTGCTGTGTGGTGCTATGCTGTGTGGTGCTATACTCTGTGGTGCTGTGTGGTGCTATACTGTGGTGCTGTACTGTGTGGTGCGGTGCTGTGTGGTGCTATACTGTGTGGTGCTATACTGTGTGGTGCCATACTGTGTGAATGCAATGCTGTGTGGTGCTATGCTGTGGTGCTATACTGTGTGGTGCTATACTGTGTGGTGCTATACTGTGTGGTGCGGTGCTGTGTGGTGCTATATTGTGTGGTGCTATACTGTGTGGTGCTATATTGGTGGTGCTGTACTGTGTGGGTGCTATACTCTGTGGTGCGGTGCTGTGAGGTGCTATACTGTGGTGCTATATTGTGTGGTGCTATACTGTGTGATACTGTAATACTGTGTGGTGCTATACTGTGTGGTGCTATATTGTGTGGTGCAATACTGTGTGGTGCTATACTGTGTGGTGCTGCTATGTGGTGTGGTGCTATACTGTGTGGTGCTATACTGTGGTGCTACTGTGTGGTGTTGTACTGTGTGGTGCTATACTGTGTAGTACTGTACTGTGTGGTGCTATACTGTGTGCTTTTGTGGTGCTATACTGTGGTGCTATACTGTGTGGTACTGTGTGGTGCTATACAATGTGGTGCTATACTGTGTGGTAGTATACTGTGTGGTGCTATACTGTGTGGTGCCATACTGGTGCTGTGTGATGGTGTGGTGCTATTCTGTGGTGGTGCTATACTGTGGTGTATACTGTGTGGTACTATACTGTGTGTGCTATACTGTGTGGTGCTATACTGTGTGGTGCTATACTGTGTGGTGCGGTGGCTGTGTGGTGCGGTGCTGTGTGGTGCTATATTGTGTGGTACTATTGTGGTGCTATATTGTGTGGTGCTATACTGTGGTGCTATACTGTGTGGGTGCTATACTGTGGTCTTTGCTGTGTGGTGCTATATGTGTGGTGTGGTACTGTGTGGTGCCATACTGTGTGAATGCTATGATTGTGGTGCTATTCTGTGTGGTGCTATACTGTGGTACTGTGGTGCTATACTGTGGTGCTATATTGTGTGGTACTACACTGTGTGGTGCTATACTGTGTAGTACTGTGTGGTGCTATGCTGTGTGGTGCTATATTGTGTGGTGCTATACTGCATTGGTGCTATGCTATATTGCTGTGTGGTGTGGTGCTATACTGTGGGTGCTATACTGTGTGGTGCTATGCTGTGTGGTACTATACTGTGTGGTGCTATACTGCGTGGTGCTATATTGTGTGGTGCCATACTGTGTGGTGCTATACTGTGTGGTGCGGTGCTGTGTGGTGCTATACTGTGTGGTGCTATACTGTGTGGTGCTATACTGTGTGGTGCTATACTGTGTGGTGCTATACTGTGTGGTGCTATACTGTGTACTTTGGTGCTATATTGTGTTACTGTGTGGTACTGTGTGGTGCTATACAATGTGGTACTATACTGTGTGCTATATACTGTGTGGAATGCTATACTGTGTGGTGCCATACTGTGGTGGTGCAGTGATGTGTGGTGCTATTCTGTGTGGTGCTATACTGTGTGGTACTGTGTGGTGCTATACTGTGTGGTGCTATACTGTGTGGTGCTGTACTGTGGTACTGTGTGGTGCTGTGCTGTGTGGTGCTATATTGTGTGGTGCTATACTGCGTGGTGCTATACTGTGGGTGCTATACTGTGTGGTGCTATACTGTGTGGTGCTATACTGTGTGGTGCTATACTGTGTGGTGCTATATTGTGTGGTGCCATGCTGTGTGGTGCTATACTGTGTGGTTCTGGTGCTGTGCTGTGTGGTGCTATACTGTGTGAATGCTATACTGTTTGGTACTTTGTGGTGCTATCCTGTGTGGTGCTATACTGTGTGTGCTATACTGTGTGGTGCTATATTGTGTGGAGCTATACTGTGTGGTGCTGTACTGTGTGGTACTGTGTGTGCTATACTGTGTGAATGCTATACTGTTTGGTGCTATACTGTGTGGTGCTATACTGTGTGGTGCTATACTGTGTGGTGCTATACTGTGTGTGCTATATTGTGTGGAGCTATACTGTGTGGTGCTGTGCTGTGTGGTACTGTGTGGTGCTATATTGTGTGGTGCTATACTGTGGTGCTATATTGTGTGGTGCTATACTGTGTGGTGCTATACTGTGTGGTGCTATACTGTGCTGTGTGGTGCTATACTGTGTGGTGTGGTACTGTGTGGTGCTATATTGTGTGTGTGCTATACTGTGTGGTTCGGTGCTGTGTGGTGTGGTGCTATACTGTGTGGTGCTATACTGTGTGGTACTTTGTGGTGCTATCCTGTGTGGTACTATACTGTGTGGTGCTATACTGTGTGGTACTGTGTGGTGCTGTACTGTGTGGTGCTTTACTGTGTGGTGCGGGGTGCTGTGTGGTGCTATACTGTGGTGAGGTGCAGTGATGTGGTGCTATACTGTGGTGCTACTGTGTGGTGCTATACTGTGTGGTGCTATACTGTGTGTGCTATGCTGTGTGGGTGCTGTGTGATGCGGTGTGGTGCTATACTGTGTGGTGCTATACTGGTGCTATACTGTGTGGTGCTATACTGTGGTGCTATACTGTGTGGTGCGGTGCTGTGTGGTGCTATACTGTGTGGTGTGGTGCTGTGTGGTGCTATATTATTGGTGCTATACTGTGTGAATGCTATACTGTTTGGTGCTATACTGTGCGGTACTATACTGTGGTGCTATATTGTGGAGCTATACTGTGTGGTGCTATACTGTGTGGTACCATACTGTGTGGTGCTATACTGTGTGGTGCGGTGCTGTGTGGTGTGGTGCTATACTGTGTGGTGCTATACTGTGTGGTGCTATACTGTGTGTGCTATACTGTGTGGTGCTATACTGTGTAGTGCTATACTGTGTAGTACTGTGTGGTGCTATACTGTGTGGTGCTATGACCGTGTGGTGCCATACTGTGGTGCTATACTGTGTGGTTCGGTGCTGTGTGGTGTGGTGCTATACTGTGGTGCTGTACTGTGGTACTTTGTGGTGCTATCCTGTGTGTTACTATACTGTGTGGTGCTATACTGTGGCCAGTACTGTGTGGTGCTATACAATGTGGTACTATACTGTGTGGTAGTATACTGTGTGGTGCTATACTGTGTGGTGCCATACTGTGTGGTGCAGTGATGTGTGGTGCTATACTGTGTGGTACTGTGTGGTGCCTTTATACTGTGTGGTGCTATACTGTGGTGCTATGCTGTGGTGCGGTGCTGTGTGATGCGGTGCTGTGTGGTGCTATATTGTGTGGTGCTATACTGCGTGGTGCTATATTGTGTGGTACTGTGGTACTGTTCGTGGTGCGGTGCTGTGGTGCTATACTGTGTGGTGCTATGCTGTGGTGCTATACTGTGTGGTGCTATATTGTGTGGTGCGGTGGGTGGTGCGTGCTATACTGTGTGGTGCTATACTGTGTGGTACGGTGCTGTGTGGTGCTATACTGTGTGGTGCTATACTGTGTGGTGCTATAATGTGTGGTGCTATACTCTGTGGTGTTATACTGTGTGGTGCTATACTGTGTGGTGCTATATTGTGTGGTGCTATACTGTGTGGTGCTATACTGTGTGGTACTGTGTGGTGCTGTACTGTGTGGTGCTATACTGTGTGGTGCTGTACTGTGTGGTGTTATATTGTGTGGTGCTATACTGTGTGGTGCTATACTGTGTGGTACTGTGTGGTGCTGTACTGTGTGGTGCTATACTGTGTGGTGCTGTACTGTGTGGTGTTATACTGTGTGTTGCTATACTCTGTGGTACTGTGTGGTGCTATACTGTGTGGTGCTGTACTGTGTGGTGCTATACTGTGTGGTGCTATACTGTGTGGTGCTATACTGTGTGGTGCCATACTGTGTGGTGCAGTGCTGTGTGGTGCTATTCTGTATGGTGCTATACTGTGTGGTACTGTGTGGTGCTATACTGTGTGGTGCGGTGCTGTGTGGTGCTATATTGTGTGGTGCTATACTGTGTGGTGCTATATTGTGTGGTGCTATACTGTGTGGTGCTATACTCTGTGGTGCGGTGCTGTGTGGTGCTATACTGTGTGGTGCTATACTGTGTGGTGCTATACTGTGTGAATGCAATACTGTGTGGTGCTATACTGTGTGGTGCTATATTGTGTGGTGCAATACTGTGTGGTGCTATACTGTGTGGTGCTATATTGTGTGGTGCTATACTGTGTGGTGCTATACTGTGTGGTACTGTGTGGTGTTGTACTGTGTGGTGCTATACTGTGTGGTGCTGTAATGTGAGGTGCTATACTCTGTGGTGCTATATTGTGTGGTGCTATACTGTGTGGTGCTATACTGTGTAGTACTGTGTGGTGCTATACTGTGTGGTGCTATATTGTGTGGTACCATACTGTGTGGTGCTATACTGCGTGGTGCGGTGCTGTGTGGTGTGGTGCTATACTGTGTGGTGCTATACTGTGTGGTGCTATACTGTGCGGTACTATACTGTGTGGTGCTATACTGTGTGGTGCTATATTGTGTGGTGCTATACTGTGTGGTGCTATACTGTGTAGTACTATACTGTGTGGTGCTATACTGTGTGGTACTTTGTGGTGCTATACTGTGAGGTGCTATACTGTGTGGTACTGTGTGGTGCTATACAATGTGGTACTATACTGTGTGGTAGTATACTGTGTGGTGCTATACTGTGTGGTGCCATACTGTGTGGTGCAGTGATGTGTGGTGCTATTCTGTGTGGTGCTATACTGTGTGGTACTGTGTGGTGCTATACTGTGTGTTGCTATACTGTGTGGTGCTACACTGTGTGGTGCG
>NW_027009529.1:0-43918 GCF_036934945.1 Oncorhynchus masou masou | reverse complement strand
CCTGGGTAGACAGACAGACTGATAGCTCTAACCCTGGGTAGACAGACAGACTGATAGCTCTAACCCTGGGTAGACAGACAGACTGATAGCTCTACCCTGGGTAGACAGACTGATGATAGACCCTGGGTAGACTGATAGCTCTAACCCTGGGTAGACAGACTGATGATAGCTCTAACCCTGGGTAGACAGACTGATGATAGCTCTAACCCTGGGTAGACAGACTGATGATAGCTCTAACCCTGGGTAGACAGACTGATGATAGCTCTAACCCTGGGTAGACAGACTGATGATAGCTCTAACCCTGGGTAGACAGACTGATGATAGCTCTAACCCTGGGTAGACGGAGTTATGATAGCTCTAACCCTGGGTAGACAGACAGACTGATAGCTCTAACCCTGGGTAGACAGACAGACTGATAGCTCTAACCCTGGGTAGACAGACTGATGATAGCTCTAACCCTGGGTAGACAGACAGACTGATGATAGCTCTAACCCTGGGTAGGACTGACTAGGGTACAGACTGATGATAGCTCTAACCCTGGGTAGACAGACTCTCTAACCCTGGGTGACAGACTGATGATAGCTCTAACCCTGGGTAGACAGACTGATGATAGCTCTAACCCTGGGTAGACAGACTGATGATAGACAGACAGACTGATAGCTAACCCTGGGTAGACAGACTGATGATAGCTCTAACCCTGGGTAGACAGACAGACTGATAGCTCTAACCCTGGGTAGACAGACAGACTGATAGCTCTAACCCTGAGTAGACAGACAGACTGATAGCTCTAACCCTGGGTAGACAGACTGATGATAGCTCTAACCCTGGGTAGACAGACTGATGATAGCTCTAACCCTGGGTAGACAGACTGATAGCTCTAAACCTGGGTAGACAGACAGATGATAGCTCTAACTCTGGGTATACAGACTGATGATAGCTCTAACCCTGGGTAGACAGACTGATGATAGCTCTAACCCTGGGTAGACAGACTGATGATAGCTCTAACCCTGGGTAGACAGACTGATGATAGCTCTAACCCTGGGTAGACAGACAGACTGATAGCTCTAACCCTGGGTAGACAGACTGATGATAGCTCTAACCCTGGGTAGACAGAGTGATGATAGCTCTAACCCTGGGTAGACAGACTGATGATAGCTCTAACCCTGGGTAGACAGACTCTAGACTGATAGCTCTAACCCTGGGTAGACAGACAGACTGATAGCTCTAACCCTGGGTATACAGAGTGATGATAGCTCTAACCCTGGGTAGACAGACTGATGATAGCTCTAACCCTGGGTAGACAGACTGATGATAGCTCTAACCCTGGGTAGATAGACAGACTGATAGCTCTAACCCTGGGTAGACAGACAGACTGATAGCTCTAACCCTGGGTAGACAGACTGATGATAGCTCTAACCCTGGGTAGACAGACAGACTGATAGCTCTAACCCTGGGTAGACAGACTGATGATAGCTCTAACCCTGGGTAGACAGACTGATGATAGCTCTAACCCTGGGTAGACAGACTGATGATAGCTCTAACCCTGGGTAGACAGACTGATGATAGCTCTAACCCTGGGTAGACAGACTGATGATAGCTCTAACCCTGGGTAGACAGACTGATGATAGCTCTAACCCTGGGTAGACAGAGTGATGATAGCTCTAACCCTGGGTAGACAGACAGACTGATAGCTCTAACCCTGAGTAGACAGACAGACTGATAGCTCTAACCCTGGGTAGACAGACTGATGATAGCTCTAACCCTGGGTAGACAGACTGATGATAGCTCTAACCCTGGGTAGACAGACTGATGATAGCTCTAACCCTGGGTAGACAGACTGATGATAGCTCTAACCCTGGGTAGACAGACAGACTGATAGCTCTAACCCTGGGTAGACAGAGTGATGATAGCTCTAACCCTGGGTAGACAGAGTGATGATAGCTCTAACCCTGGGTAGACAGACTGATGATAGCTCTAACCCTGGGTAGACTGGTTGGACAGACAGACTGATAGATAGCTCTAACCCTGGGTAGACAGACAGACTGATAGCTCTAACCCTGGGTAGACAGACAGACTGATAGCTCTAACCCTGGGTAGACAGACTGATGATAGCTCTAACCCTGGGTAGACAGACTGATGATAGCTCTAACCCTGGGTAGACAGACTGATGATGAACCCTGGGTAGCTCTAACCCTGGGTAGATAGACAGACTGATAGCTCTAACCCTGGGTAGACAGACAGACTGATAGCTCTAACCCTGGGTAGACAGACTGATGATAGCTCTAACCCTGGGTAGACAGACAGACTGATAGCTCTAACCCTGGGTAGACAGACTCTCTAACCCTGGGTAGACAGACAGACTGATAGCTCTAACCCTGAGTAGACAGACAGACTGATAGCTCTAACCCCGGGTAGACAGACTGATGATAGCTCTAACCCCGGGTAGACAGACTGATGATAGCTCTAACCCTGGGTAGACAGACTGATGATAGCTCTAAACCTGGGTAGACAGACAGATGATAGCTCTAACTCTGGGTATACAGACTGATGATAGCTCTAACCCTGGGTAGACAGACTGATGATAGCTCTAACCCTGGGTAGACAGACTGATGATAGCTCTAACCCTGGGTAGACAGACTGATGATAGCTCTAACCCTGGGTAGACAGACAGACTGATAGCTCTAACCCTGGGTAGACAGACTGATGATAGCTCTAACCCTGGGTAGACGGAGTGATGATAGCTCTAACCCTGGGTAGACAGACAGACTGATAGCTCTAACCCTGGGTAGACAGACAGACTGATAGCTCTAACCCTGGGTAGACAGAGTGATGATAGCTCTAACCCTGGGTAGACAGACTGATGATAGCTCTAACCCTGGGTAGACAGACTGATGATAGCTCTAACCCTGGGTAGATAGACAGACTGATAGCTCTAACCCTGGGTAGACAGACAGACTGATAGCTCTAACCCTGGGTAGACAGACTGATGATAGCTCTAACCCTGGGTAGACAGACAGACTGATAGCTCTAACCCTGGGTAGACAGACAGACTGATAGCTCTAACCCTGAGTAGACAGACAGACTGATAGCTCTAACCCTGGGTAGACAGACTGATGATAGCTCTAACCCCGGGTAGACAGACTGATGATAGCTCTAACCCTGGGTAGACAGACTGATGATAGCTCTAACCCTGGGTAGACAGACTGATGATAGCTCTAACCCTGTGTAGACAGACTGACTGATAGCTCTAACCCTGGGTAGACAGACTGATGATAGCTCTAACCCTGGGTAGACAGACTGATGATAGCTCTAACCCTGGGTAGACAGACTGATGATAGCTCTTACCCTGGGTAGACAGACTGATGATAGCTCTAACCCTGGGTAGACAGACTGATGATAGCTCTAACCCTGTCTAGACAGACTGACTGATAGCTCTTACCCTGGGTAGACAGACTGATGATAGCTCTAACCCTGTGTAGACAGACTGATGATAGCTCTAACCCTGGGTAGACAGACTGATGATAGCTCTAACCCTGTGTAGACAGACTGACTGATAGCTCTTACCCTGGGTAGACAGACTGATGATAGCTCTAACCCTGTGTAGACAGACGGATGATAACTTTAACCCTGAGTAGACAGACTGATGATAGCTCTAACCCTGTGTAGACAGACTGATGATAGCTCTAACCCTGGGTAGACAGACTGATGATAGCTCTAACCCTGGGTAGACAGACTGGTAGCTCTAACCCTGGGTATACAGACAGACTGATGCTAGCTCTAACCCGGGGTAGACAGACTGATGATAGCTCTAACCCTGGGTAGACAGACTGGTGATAGCCATAACCCTGGGTAGACAGACTGATGATAGCTCTAACCCTGGGTAGACAGACTGGTAGCTCTAACCCTGGGTATACAGACAGACTGATGATAGCTCTAACCCTGGGTAGACAGACTGATGATAGCTCTAACCCTGGGTAGACAGACTGATGATAGCTCTAACCCTGGGTAGACAGACTGGTAGCTCTAACCCTGGGTAGACAGACTGATGATAGCTCTAACCCTGGGTAGACAGACAGACTGATGATAGCCATAACCCTGGGTAGACAGACTGATGATAGCTCTAACCCTGGGTAGACAGACTGGTAGCTCTAACCCTGGGTATACAGACAGACTGATGATAGCTCTAACCCTGGGTAGACAGACTGGTAGCTCTAACCCTGGGTATACAGACAGACTGATGATAGCTCTAACCCTGGGTAGACAGACTGATGATAGCTCTAACCCTGGGTAGACAGACTGGTAGCTCTAACCCTGGGTAGACAGACTGATGATAGCTCTAACCCTGGGTAGACAGACAGACTGATGATAGCCATAACCCTGGGTAGACAGACTGATGATAGCTCTAACCCTGGGTAGACAGACTGGTAGCTCTAACCCTGGGTATACAGACAGACTGATGATAGCTCTAACCCGGGGTAGACAGACTGGTAGCTCTAACCCTGGGTATACAGACAGACTGATGATAGCCATAACCCTGTAGGTCTCCAGACAACATCCAGCTGGTGGGACCATAAGACACAGAAGCCACCCCTGGTCCCACCCCAACGGGAGCAGGCAGGTCACCCCTCGTCCCACCCCAACGGGAGCAGGCAGGCCACCCCTGGTCCCACCCCAAGGGGAGCAGGCAGGCCACCCCTGGTCCCACCCCAAGGGGAGCAGGCAGGCCACCCCTGGTCCCACCCCAAGGGGAGCAGGCAGGCCACCCCTGGTCCCACCCCAAGGGAGCAGGCAGGTCACCCTCGATACAAGTCAGTATTCGACGTTCATCCATGTTGTGGAAAGTGGCCAAGAGGAAACAGTGAGCGCTGTTACCTCTCGTCTCATCGCTGCAACTCCCCAACGAGCTTGGGAGGCGAAGGTCAAGTCACGTGTCCTCAGAAACACGACCCGCCAAACCGTGCTTCTTGACACCCACTCGCTTAACCCAGAAGCCAGCCGCACCAATGTGTCAGAGGAAACACCGTGGTCAGCCTGCAGGAGCCCGGCCCGCCACAAGGAGGCGCTAGAGAGCGATAAGCCAAGAAAAGCCCCCCCGGCCCAACCCTCCCCTAACCTGGACGATGCTGGGACAATTGTGTGCCGCCCTAGGGGAATCCTGATTACGTCTGGTTGTGACACAGCCTGGGATCCAACCCGGGTCTGTAGTGACGCCTTTAGCACTGCGATGCAGTGCCTTAGACAGCTGCGCCACTCGGGAGGCCCAGAAAGTAGTTTTATATTCACACACACACACACACACACACACACACACACACACACACACACACACACACACACACACACACACACACACACACACACAGGGGCCACCCCAGTCCCTGAGGCCAAGCCCCTCAAGCATGTCACAGACCAGGCATCTCAGGCATGCAGCAGAACCGAGATCTCTGCTCTCATAGCTACATAAACACACCCTGCCCTGCTCACCACATGTGTGACTCCGTATCACTGGGTCCGGATGTGTGTGGGGGGGTCAGGGAGAGAGAGAGAGCGATGAATAGTGGGATGAGGTTGAAACACTGGGTTGTGTGCGTGCATGTGTGTCCTCTCCTCCCATCACAGGGGCCCATAACAGTGTGACTTCACCATGCTGCCTCCACCTCTCTACATCACACTCATCCTCTCCTCCACATCACACTCCTCTTCTACACCCTTCCACATCACACTCCTCCTCTCCTCCACATCACACTCCTCCTCTTCTACACCCCACCACATCACACTCCTCCTCTCCTCTACATCACACTCCTCCTCTTCTACACCCCTCTACATCACACTCCTCCTCTTCTACACCCCTCTACATCACACTCCTCTCCTCTAAATCACACTCCTCTTCTACACCCTTCTACATTTACATTTACATTTAAGTCATTTGGCAGACGCTCTTATCCAGAGCGACTTACAAATTGGTGAATTCACCTTATGACATCCAGTGGAACAGCCACTTTACAATAGTGCATCTAAATCATTTAAGGGGGGGGGGGTGAGAAGGATTACTTTATCCTATCCTAGGTATTCCTTAATCACACTCCTCCTCTTCTACACATCACACTCCTCTCCTCCACATCACACTCCTCCTCTCCTACATAACACTCCTCCTCTTCTACACCCCTCTACATCACACTCCTCCTCTTCTACACCCCTCTACATCACACTCCTCCTCTTCTACACCCCTCTACATCACACTCCTCTCCTCTAAATCACACTCCTCTCCTCTACATCACACTCCTCCTCTTCTACATCACACTCCTCCTCTTCTACACCCCTCTACATCACACTCCTCCTCTTCTACACCCCTCTACATCACACTCCTCTCCTCTAAATCACACTCCTCTTCTACACCCCTCCACATCACACTCCTCCTCTTCTACACCCTTCTACATCACACTCCTCCTCTCCTCTACATCACACTCCTCCTCTTCTACACCCCACCACATCACACTCCTCCTCTCCTCTACATCACACTCCTCCTCTTCTACACCCCTCTACATCACACTCCTCCTCTTCTACACCCCTCTACATCACACTCCTCTCCTCTAAATCACACTCCTCTTCTACACCCCTCCACATCACACTCCTCCTCTTCTACACCCCTCTACATCACACTCCTCTCCTCTAAATCACACTCCTCTCCTCTACATCAAACTCCTCCTCTTCTACATCACACTCCTCCTCTTCTACACCCCTCTACATCACACTCCTCCTCTTCTACACCCCTCTACATCACACTCCTCTCCTCTAAATCACACTCCTCTTCTACACCCCTCCACATCACACTCCTCCTCTTCTACACCCTTCTACATCACACTCCTCCTCTCCTCCACATCACACTCCTCATCTCCACATCACACTCCTCTCCTCCACATCACACTCCTCATCTCCACATCACACTCCTCTCCTCCACATTACACTCCTCCTCATCTCCACATCACACTCCTCTCCTCCACATCACACTCCTCCTCTCCTCCACATCACACTCCTCCTCTCCTCCACATCAAACTCCTCCTCATCTCCACATCACACTCCTCTCCTCCACATCACACTCCTCCTCTTCTACACCCCTCCACATCACACTCCTCCTCTCCTCTACATCACACCCCTCCTCTCCTCTACATCACACCCCTCCTCCACTCTACATCACACTCCTCCTCTCCCGCACATCACACTCCTCCTGTCCTCCACATCACACTCCAACTCTCCTCCACATCACACTCCTCCTCTCCTCCACATCACACTCCTCCTCTCCTCCACATCACACTCCAACTCTCCTCCACATCACACTCCTCCTCTCCTCCACATCACACTCCTCCTCTCCTCCACATCACACTCCTCCTCTCCTCCACATCACACTCCTCCTCTCCTCCACATCACACTCCTCCTCTCCTCCACATCACACTCCTCCTCTCCTCCACATCAAACTCCTCCTCTCCTCCACATCACACTCCTCCTCTCCTCTCCACCACACTCCTCCTCTCCTCTCCATCACACTCCTCCTCTCCTCATCACACTCCTCCTCTCCTCTCCATCACACTCCTCCTCTCCTCTCCATCACACTCCTCCTCTCCACCACACTCTTCCTCTCCTCTCCATCACACTCCTCTCCTCTCCATCACACTCCTCCTCTCCTCTCCATCACACTCTTCCTCTCCTCTCCATCACACTCTTCCTCTCCTCTCCATCACACTCCTCCTCTCCATCACACTCCTCCTCTCCATCACACTCCTCTTCTCCATCACACTCCTCCTCTCCATCACACTCCTCCTCTCCATCACACTCCTCCTCTCCATCACACTCCTCCTCTCCATCACACTCCTCCTCTCCTCTCCATCACACTCCTCCTCTCCTCTCCATCACACTCCTCCTCTCCTCTACATCACACTCATCCTCTCCTCCACATCACACTCCTCCTCTCCTCTACATCACACTCCTCCTCTCCTCTACATCACACTCCTCCTCTCCTCTACATCACACTCCTCCTCTCCTCTACATCACATTCCTCCTCTCCTCTACATCACACTCCTCCTCTCCTCTCCATCACACTCCTCCTCTCCTCCACATCACACTCCTCCTCTCCTCCACATCACACTCCTCCTCTCCCCCACATCACACTCCTCCTCTCCCCCACATCACACTCCTCCTCTCCTCCACATCACACTCCTCCTCTTCTACACTCCTCTCCCCCACATCACACTCCTCCTCTCCTCCACATCACACTCCTCCTCTTCTACACCCCTCTCCATCACATCACACTCCTCCTCTCCTCCACATCACACTCCTCCTTTCCTCTACATCACACTCCTCCTCTACATCACACTCCTCCACCTCTCCACATCACACTCCTCCTCTTCTACACCCTTCTACATCACACTCCTACTCTCCTCCACATCACACTCCTACTCTCCTCCACATCACACTCCTACTCTCCTCCACATCACACTCCTACACTCCTCCACATCACACTCCTACTCTCCTCCACATCACACTCCTACTCTCCTCCACATCACACTCATCCTCTTCTACACCCCTCTCTGTCACACTCATCCTCTCCTCTACATCACACTCCTCCTCTTCTCCACATCACACTACTCCTCTTCTACACCCATCTCCGTCACTCCTCCTCTCCTACACCCATCTCCGTCACACTCCTCCTCTCCTACACCCATCTCCGTCACACTCATCCTCTCCTACACCCCTCTCCGTCACACTCATCCTCTCCGTCACACTCATCCTCTCCTCTATTCCACAACTCCCTCACTCCTCCATTCCTACACCACTCCACAACTCCCTCACTCCTCCATTCCTACACCACTCCCTCACTCCTCCATTCCTACACCACTCCCTCACTCCTCCATTCCTACACTACTCCACAACTCCCTCACTCCTCCATTCCTACACTACATTTACATTTACATTTAAGTCATTTAGCAGACGCTCTTATCCAGAGCGACTTACAAATTGGTGAATTCACCTTCTGACATCCAGTGGAACAGCCACTTTACAATAGTGCATCTAAATCATTAAGGGGGGGGTCCACAACTCCCTCACTCCTCCATTCCTACACCACTCCCTCACTCCTCCATTCCTACACCACTCCACCACTCCACAACTCCCCTTCACCCGTTCCTCTCCACTCCTCTACTCCACCTCTCAACTCCTCCACTTCTCCATTGCTCCACTCTTCTCTTCTGTTCTGAGGAAGGAGGAGAAGAGAGACAGCAGCAGATGAGAGAGACCTGGGTGATTATTATAATATATTAAATTACACAGACACATTCTGACTGTCTTATTCTTCTCTGACCCGCCCTCTGTCTGTCTGTCCCGCCCTCTCAATCTGTCTGTCTGTCTGTCCCGCCCTCTCAATCTGTCTGTCTGTCTGTCCCGCTCTCTCAATCTGTCTCACCTGAGTATCCTCGTTTTACTGTCTGGGTGAGGTTTTTATCTCACCTGAGTATCCTCATTTTACAGTCTGGGTGAGGTGTATGTCTCACCTGAGTATCCTCGTTTTACTGTCTGGGTGAGGTTTTTGTCTCACCTGAGTATCCTCATTTTAATGTCTGGGTGAGGTGTATGTCTCACCTGAGTATCCTCGTTTTACTGTCTGGGTGAGGTTTTTGTCTCACCTGAGTATCCTCATTTTAATGTCTGGGTGAGGTGTATGTCTCACCTGAGTATCCTCGTTTTACTGTCTGGGTGAGGTTTTTGTCTCACCTGAGTATCCTCGTTTTACAGTCTGGGTGAGGTTTTTGTCTCACCTGAGTATCCTCGTTTTACTGTCTGGGTGAGGTGTACAGTGCCTTGCGAAAGTATTCGGCCCCCTTGAACTTTGCGACCTTTTGCCACATTTCAGGCTTCAAACATAAAGATATAAAACTGTATTTTTTTTGTGAAGAATCAACAACAAGTGGTACACAATCATGAAGTGGAACGACATTTATTGGATATTTCAAACTTTTTTAACAAATCAAAAACTGAAAAATTGGGCGTGCAAAATTATTCAGCCCCTTTACGTTCAGTGCAGCAAACTCTCTCCAGAAGTTCAGTGAGGATCTCTGAATGATCCAATGTTGACCTAAATGACTAATGATGATAAATACAATCCACCTGTGTGTAATCAAGACTCCGTATAAATGCACCTGCACTGTGATAGTCTCAGAGGTCCGTTAAAAGCGCAGAGAGCATCATGAAGAACAAGGAACACACCAGGCAGGTCCGAGATACTGTTGTGAAGAAGTTTAAAGCTGGATTTGGATACAAAAAGATTTCCCAAGCTTTAAACATCCCAAGGAGCACTGTGCAAGCGATAATATTGAAATGGAAGGAGTATCAGACCACTGCAAATCTACCAAGACCTGGCCATCCCCCTAAACTTTCAGCTCATACAAGGAGAAGATTAATCAGAGATGCAGCCAAGAGGCCCATGATCACTCTGGATGAACTGCAGAGATCTACAGCTGAGGTGGGAGACTCTGTCCATAGGACAACAATCAGTCGTATATTGCACAAATCTGACCTTTATGGAAGAGTGGCAAGAAGAAAGCCATTTCTTAAAGATATCCATAAAAAGTGTTGTTTAAAGTTTGCCACAAGCCACCTGGGAGACACACCAAACATGTGGAAGAAGGTGCTCTGGTCAGATGAAACCAAAATTGAACTTATTGGCAACAATGCAAAACGTTATGTTTGGCGTAAAAGCAACACAGCTCATCACCCTGAACACACTATACCCACTGTCAAACATGGTGGTGGCAGCATCATGGTTTGGGCCTGCTTTGCTTCAGCAGGGACAGGGAAGATGGTTAAAATTGATGGGAAGATGGATGGAGCCAAATACAGGACCATTCTGGAAGAAACCCTGACGGAGTCTGCAAAAGACCTGAGACTGGGATGGAGATTTGTCTTCCAACAAGACAATGATCCAAAACATAAAGCAAAATCTACAATGGAATGGTTCAAAAATAAACATATCCAGGTGTTAGAATGGCCAAGTCAAAGTCCAGACCTGAATCCAATCGAGAATCTGTGGAAAGAACTGAAAACTGCTGTTCACAAATGCTCTCCATCCAACCTCACTGAGCTCGAGCTGTTTTGCAAGGAGGATTGGGAAAAAATTTCAGTCTCTCGATGTGCAAAACTGATAGAGACATACCCCAAGCGACTTACAGCTGTAATCGCAGCAAAAGGTGGCGCTACAAAGTATTAACTTAAGGGGGCTGAATAATTTTGCACGCCCAATTTTTCAGTTTTTGATTTGTTAAAAAAGTTTGAAATATCCAATAGATGTCCTTCCACTTCATGATTGTGTCCCACTTGTTGTTGATTCTTCACAAAAAAATACAGTTTTATATCTTTATGTTTGAAGCCTGAAATGTGGCAAATGGTCGCAAAGTTCAAGGGGGCCGAATACTTTCGCAAGGCACTGTACCAGCTCTACTGGTAATACTGCTACTACCAGCAATACTACACCTGCACCTGTCGACCACACATGTTGTTCTGCTTCCCACAAGCACATCCAATGCTAGCATCAGTAATTCTACATTTGTTGTTAGCCCAGCTAGCATGGACACTGACAGTTGTGAATCTGATGCAGCCGAAGAGCTACAACCCTCTTACCTGGAAAGCACTGGGCAACAGACAGGGATGTAGGAGTTGGGGTTCATTTACACTGGGAGTAGTGCCTTTCCTCAGCCACAGTGGGTTATATCTCACAACTCAATGAAATGTCTTGTACAGACGTTTAGAAACCAAACATGTCAATTTGAAAAATAAGCCACAGCAGTTTTTTGAGCGAGAAATAAGGTGACTTTCGAGTAGTAAGAGACTGTATAAAAACAACATGTACCATTAATAAGAGGGGCTAGAAGAGTCTTATATGGTGAGCTACCGACGGCTAGGACAGGCAAGACCCATACTATTGTGGAGGACTTCATTCTTCCTGCTGCCGCGGATATGACAATGCTGGGAGAAAAGACCCCAAAAAACTATACAGACAATATCTTCATCAAACACTTTCACGACGCATCAGTGACATGGCAGGAGATGTTTTGAAACAATTACTGCTTCGCATACAAGCCAGTGATTTATGTGCGTTACAGCTGGATGAGTCAACAGAAGTGGCGGGCCTGGCACAGCTCCTGGTATATGTCCGTTACGTTTATGGGGGGTCAATTAAGGAAGACATCCTCTTCTACAAACCACTGGAAACGAGGACAACAGGAGATGATATTTTTTTTAGTACTGGTTTTCTGACATCAAATGGACTTTGGTGGTCAAGATGTGTTGGCATCTGTACTGATGGTGTAAAAGCCATGACGGGGAGACATAGTGGACTGGTAACGTGTGTAAGCTGTAGCTCCCTACAGGGAGACATAGTGGACTGGTAACGTGTGTAAGCTGTAGCTCCCTACAGGGAGACATAGTGGACTGGTAATGTGTGTAAGCTGTAGCTCCCTACAGGGAGACATAGTGGACTGGTAACGTGTGTGTAAGCTGTAGCTCCCTACAGGGAGACATAGTGGACTGGTAACGTGTGTAAGCTGTAGCTCCCTACAGGGGGACATAGTGGACTGGTAACGTGTGTGTAAGCTGTAGCTCCCTACAGGGAGACATAGTGGACTGGTAACGTGTGTAAGCTGTAGCTCCCTACAGGGAGACATAGTGGACTGGTAACGTGTGTCAGCTCTAGCTCCCTACAGGGAGACATAGTGGACTGGTAACGTGTGTCAGCTGTAGCTCCCTACAGGGAGACATAGTGGACTGGTAACGTGTGTTAGCTGTAGCTCCCTACAGGGAGACATAGTGGACTGGTAACGTGTGTTAGCTGTAGCTCCCTACAGGGAGACATAGTGGACTGGTAACGTGTGTGTAAGCTGTAGCTCCCTACAGGGAGACATAGTGGACTGGTAACGTGTGTCAGCTCTAGCTCCCTACAGGGAGACATAGTGGACTGGTAACGTGTGTCAGCTGTAGCTCCCTACAGGGAGGCATAGTGGACTGGTAACGTGTGTTAGCTGTAGCTCCCTACAGGGAGACATAGTGGACTGGTAACGTGTGTTAGCTGTAGCTCCTACAGGGAGACATAGTGGACTGGTAACGTGTGTTAGCTGTAGCTCCCTACAGGGAGACATAGTGGACTGGTAACGTGTGTTAGCTGTAGCTCCCTACAGGGAGACATAGTGGACTGGTAACGTGTGTTAGCTGTAGCTCCCTACAGGGAGACATAGTGGACTGGTAACGTGTGTAAGCTGTAGCTCCCTACAGGGAGACATAGTGGACTGGTAACGTGTGTAAGCTGTAGCTCCCTACAGGGAGACATAGTGGACTGGTAACGTGTGTCAGCTGTAGCTCCCTACAGGGAGACATAGTGGACTGGTAACGTGTGTGTAAGCTGTAGCTCCCTACAGGGAGACATAGTGGACTGGTAACGTGTGTTAGCTGTAGCTCCCTACAGGGAGACATAGTGGACTGGTAACGTGTGTGTGCTGTAGCTCCCTACAGGGAGAAGAACTACTGTATATAAGATCAGCGTCAACTCACCATCAGTACGACCAAGAATATGTTTTTCGCGACGCGGATCCTGTGTTCTGCCTTACAAACAGGACAACGGAATGGATCGCATGCAGCAACCCCAAAAAACGACTCCGAAAAAGAGGGAAACGTAGCGGTCTTCTGGTTAGACTACGGAGACGGGCACATCGTTCCCCACTTCCTAGCATTCTTCTTGCCAATGTCCAGTCTCTTGACAACAATGTTGATGAAATCCGAGCAAGGGTAGCATTCCAGAGGGACATCAGAGACTGTAACGTTCTGTGCTTCACGGAAACATGGCTCACTGGAGAGACGCTATCCGATGCGGTGCAGCCAATGGGTTTCTCCACGCATTGAGCCGACAGAAACAAACACCTTTCTGGTAAGAAGAGGGGTGGGGGTGTATGCCTTATGGCTAACGAGGCATGGTGCGATGAAAGAAACATACAGGAACTCAAATCCTTCTGTTCACCTGATTTAGAATTCCTCACAATCAAATGTAGACCGCATTACCTACCAAGAGAATTCTCTTCGATTATAATCACAGCCGTATATATCCCCCCCAAGCAGACACATCGATGGCTCTGAACGAACTTTATTTAACTCTTTGCAAACTGGAAACCATTTATCCGGAGGCTGCATTCATCGTTGTTGGGGATTTTAACAAGGCTAATCTGAAAACAAGACTCCCTAAATTTTATCAGCATATCGATTGCGCAACCAGGGGCGGAAAAACCTTGGATCACTGTTACTCTAACTTCCGCGACGCATATAAGGCCCTGCCCCGCCCCCCTTTCGGAAAAGCTGACCACAACTCCATTTTGCTGATACCTGCCTACAGACAAAAGCTAAAAAAAGAAGCTCCCACGCTGAGGTCTGTCCAACGCTGGTCCGACCAAGCTGACTCCACACTCCAAGACTGCTTCCATCACGTGGACTGGGACATGTTTCGTATTGCGTCTAATAACAACATTGACGAATACGCTGATTCGGTGTGCGAGTTCATCAGAACGTGCATTGAAGATGTCGTTCCCATAGCAACGATTAAAACATTCCCTAACCAGAAACCTTGGATTGATGGCAGCATTCGTGTGAAACTGAAAGCACGAACCACTGCTTTCAATCAGGGCAAGGTGTCTGGTAACATGACTGAATACAATCAATGCAGCTATTCACTCCGTAAGGCTATCAAACAAGCTAAGCGTCAGTACAGAGACAAAGTAGAATCCCAATTCAACGGCTCAGACACAAGAGGCATGTGGCAGGGTCTACAGTCAATCACGGACTACAGGAAGAAATCCAGCCCAGTCACGGACCAGGATGTCTTGCCCCCAGGCAGACTAAATAACTTTTTTGCCCGCTTTGAGGACAATACAGTGCCACTGACACTGCCTGCAACGGAAAAATGCGGTCTCTCCTTCACTGCAGCCGAGGTGAGTAAAACATTTAAACGTGTTAACCCTCGCAAGGCTGCAGGCCCAGACGGCATCCCCAGCCGCGCCCTCAGAGCATGCGCAGACCAGCTGGCTGGTGTGTTTACGGACATATTCAATCAATCCCTATACCAGTCTGCTGTTCCCACATGCTTCAAGAGGGCCACCATCATTCCTGTTCCCAAGAAAGCTAAGGTAACTGAGCTAAACGACTACTGCCCCGTAGCACTCACTTCCGTCATCATGAAGTGCTTTGAAAGACTAGTCAAGGACCATATCACCTCCACCCTACCTGACTCCCTAGACCCACTCCAATTTGCTTACCGCTCAAATAGGTCCACAGACGATGCAATCTCAACCACACTGCACACTGCCCTAACCCATCTGGACAAGAGGAATACCTATGTGAGAATGCTGTTCATCGACTACAGCTCGGCATTCAACACCATAGTACCCTCCAAGCTCGTCATCAAGCTCGAGACCCTGGGTCTCGACCCCGCCCTGTGCAACTGGGTACTGGACTTCCTGACGGGCCGCCCCAGGTGGTGAGGGTAGGTAACAACATCTCCTCCCCGCTGATCCTCAACACTGGGGCCCCACAAGGGTGCGTTCTGAGCCCTCTCCTGTACTCCCTGTTCACCCACGACTGCGTGGCCACGCACGCCTCCAACTCAATCATCAAGTTTGCGGACGACACAACAGTGGTAGGCTTGATTACCAACAACGACGAGACGGCCTACAGGGAGGAGGTGAGGGCCCTCGGAGTGTGGTGTCAGGAAAATAACCTCACACTCAACGTCAACAAAACTAAGGAGATGATTGTGGACTTCAGGAAACAGCAGAGGGAACACCCCCTATCCACATCGATGGAACAGTAGTGGAGAGAGTAGCAAGTTTTAAGTTCCTCGGCATACACATCACAGACAAACTGAATTGGTCCACTCACACAGACAGCATTGTGAAGAAGGCGCAGCAGCGCCTCTTCAACCTCAGGAGGCTGAAGAAATTCGGCTTGTCACCAAAAGCACTCACAAACTTCTACAGATGCACAATCGAGAGCATCCTGGCGGGCTGTATCACCGCCTGGTACGGCAACTGCTCCGCCCTCAACCGTAAGGCTCTCCAGAGGGTAGTGAGGTCTGCACAACGCATCATCGGGGGCAAACTACCTGCCCTCCAGGACACCTACACCACCCGATGTTACAGGAAGGCCATAAAGATCATCAAGGACATCTACCACCCGAGCCACTGCCTGTTCACCCCGCTATCATCCAGAAGGCGAGGTCAGTACAGGTGCATCAAAGCTGGGACCGAGAGACTGAAAAACAGCTTCTATCTCAAGGCCATCAGACTGTTAAACAGCCACCACTAACATTGAGTGGCTGCTGCCTACACACTGACACTGACTCAACTCCAGCCACTTTAATAATGGGAATTGATGGGAAATGTTGTAAATATATCACTAGCCACTTTAAACAATGCTACCTTATATAATGTTACTTACCCTACATTATTCATCTCATATGCATACCTATATACTGTACTCTATATCATCGACTGCATCCTTATGTAATACATGTATCACTAGCCACTTTAACTATGCCACTTTGTTTACATACTCATCTCACATGTATATACTGTACTCGATACCATCTACTGTATCTTGCCTATGCTGCTCTGTACCATCACTCACTCATATATCCTTATGTACATATTCTTTATCCCCTTACACTGTGTATAAGACAGTAGATTAGGAATTGTTAGTTAGATTACTTGTTGGTTATTACTGCATTGTCGGAACTAGAAGCACAAGCATTTCGCTACACTTGCATTAACATCTGCTAACCATGTGTATGTGACAAATAAAATTTGATTTGATATTGATTTGATTTGACTGGTAACGTGTGTAAGCTGTAGCTCCCTACAGGGAGACATAGTGGACTGGTAACGTGTGTGAGCTGTAGCTCCCTACAGGGAGACATAGTGGACTGGTAACGTGTGTAAGCTGTAGCTCCCTACAGGGAGACATAGTGGCAGTTGCTCCCGACTCCACTTGGGTTCACTGCAGCATCCACCGAGAGGCTCTTGCTGCCAAGGGAATGCCTGACAGCTTGAAAGATGTTTTGGGCACGATAGTGAAAATGGTTAACTTGGTTAAAGCAAGGCCCCTGAACTCTGGTGTATTGTCTGCGTTATGCAATGATGGGGCAGCGACCATGTAACGCTTCTACAACATACAGAAGTGCGCTGGTTATCAAGGGGCAACGTACTGACGCGTTTTTGTTAAATTGAGAGACGAGCTTAAATTTGTCTGACGTGTGTTTAATGACTAGATATCATGACGTGTGTTTAATGACTAGATATGGTGGCGTGTGTTTAATGACTAGATATGATGACGTGTGTTTAATGACTAGATATGATGACGTGTGTTTAATGACTAGATATGATGGCGTGTGTTTAATGACTACATATGATGATGTGTGTTTAATGACTACATATGATGACGTGTGTTTAATGACTACATATGATGGTGTGTGTTTAATGACTAGATATGATGGCGTGTGTTTAATGACTACATATGATGGTGTGTGTTTAATGACTAGATATGATGGTGTGTGTTTAATGACTAGATATGATGGCGTGTGTTTAATGACTACATATGATGACGTGTGTTTAATGACTACATATGATGACGTGTGTTTAATGACTACATATGATGACGTGTGTTTAATGACTACATATGATGGTGTGTGTTTAATGACTAGATATGATGGCGTGTGTTTAATGACTACATATGATGGCGTGTGTTTAATGACTAGATATGATGGCGTGTGTTTAATGACTAGATATGATGGCGTGTGTTTAATGACTACATATGATGGTGTGTGTTTAATGACTAGATATGATGGCGTGTGTTTAATGACTACATATGATGACGTGTGTTTAATGACTACATATGATGACGTGTGTTTAATGACTACATATGATGACGTGTGTTTAATGACTACATATGATGACGTGTGTTTAATGACTACATATGATGGTGTGTGTTTAATGACTAGATATGATGGCGTGTGTTTAATGACTAGATATGATGGCGTGTGTTTAATGACTACATATGATGACGTGTGTTTAATGACTACATATGATGGTGTGTGTTTAATGACTAGATATGATGACGTGTGTTTAAATGACTAGATATGATGACGTGTGTTTAATGACTAGATATGATGATGTGTGTTTAATGACTAGATATGATGACGTGTGTTTAATGACTAGATATGATGACGTGTGTTTAATGACTAGATATGATGACGTGTGTTTAAATGACTAGATATGATGGCGTGTGTTTAATGACTAGATATGATGGCGTGTGTTTAATGACTACATATGATGGCGTGTGTTTAATGACTACATATGATGACGTGTGTTTAATGACTAGATATGATGACGTGTGTTTAATGACTAGATATGATGACGTGTGTTTAATGACTAGATATGATGGCGTGTGTTTAATGACTACATATGATGGCGTGTGTTTAATGACTAGATATGATGGCGTGTGTTCAATGACTAGATATGATGACGTGTGTTTAATGACTAGCTATGATGGCGTGTGTTTAATGACTAGATATGATGGCGTGTGTTTAATGACTAGATATGATGGCGTGTGTTTAATGACTACATATGATGGCGTGTGTTTAATGACTACATATGATGACGTGTGTTTAATGACTAGATATGATGACGTGTGTTTAATGACTAGATATGATGACGTGTGTTTAATGACTAGATATGATGACGTGTGTTTAATGACTAGATATGATGACGTGTGTTTAATGTCTACACACGTGTGACGTGTATTTCTCACACGACTGGTCTATCTGGGTGATGTTTTGTCTCTCCTGAAGGATCTGAATCTAGGATTACAGTGACTCTCCTCAACTATATTCAATGTGCGGGACAAAATTGAGGCTATGATTAAGAAGTTGGAGCTCTTCTCTGTCGGCATTAACAAGGACAACACACAGGTCTTTCCATTTTATAATTTGTTGTGTGAAAATTAACTCAAGCTGACAGACCATGTCAAATGTGATATAGCGAAGCACCTGAGTGAGTTGGGTGCGTAATTACGCAGGTACTTTGTCGTGGAAATTTCCTGTATTTACCAAATCATGAGAGCAAACCACACACAAGTCAGAGTTAGTTATCAAAGTCCATCTTTAATTATATGAGCTCCATCACAACCCTGTGACTCTCAGAACAATTCAGTGTCTATCAATGAATTCTCTGAGAGCCCCTTACACATTGCAACTGAGAACTTTTATAGCAAAGACACAGGATAAGACAGCATCGGCATAATTCATTGTTCAGCTTTGTCTCCTTTCTCAAACTCAGAACCATAAACCAATCCTCCATATCAACAGGCATATATCAAATCCATCCCATCTTGACAAGATCACAGAGACACACTGACTGGCACACAGACATTGTGGAGCCAAGAGATACACGCTTGACCTCTCCCCTCTCTCTGGCCCAAGCAACTTAGTCTTGACAGAAAACAGATACTGCAACCCCGCCACAGTATTATACAAGAACAACATTCTGATGAGAAGTAACTTACAAATATATGGTGAATATAAAACATCTAACCGATGTTACCAACCAATTCTGATTATTCCACAACAACTTTCCCGAAACGGTCGACACAAACAACTGTATTTGTTATCCCTTTCATGCCCTGCCTCCAGTTCCCTTACCGATATCTGGATTTTGTCACGAACCGGCTCAAAGCCCGTAACAAAGGGAGACAACGTGGAGATAAGGAGTAACAAAATATATATTTATTAACCAAAGCAACTAAGGAAAATATACAATGGTGTGTGTAATCAGTAATCAGTAGTGTAAGTGAGTGTTTTGCAGGCATGAATGTGATAATGCAGGGTGTTGAAAGGTGCCAATGCAAACAAACAAAAGGTCACCAAGAACCACAACACAATCTACAAAGGTGTCTGCATGGAGAGAGTCTCCTCCATGAATGTGGAAGAGGTCTATTTATCCTGGGACACACCTGGCCCAGGTGTTTCCCATGAAGCTGACGACCCTCCCCAACTCCGCCCACCGGCATCCTAATAAGGAAACAAGAACAAAGACCGAATACGGCAGACAGAGTGGTAGGGTCGTCACAATTTCAGCAAGCCGTTCTGTGAAAATGAAATTTAATCAGAAGCCACTGCCAGATTTCTCGATAGGGCTGCGCTCAGAGTATCCTGCCTTGGCAAATCACACTGTTAAGACACTGATGCCCTCTGCAACCACGTACCTATGTAAGAGTTGGTTCTCGGCCCTCACTAGCATGAAAACTAAATAAATCATTTTCCACACACAGTCTGAGGATGTAAGACGGACTCTTTTTTTTAATGTGTGGTAGGCTTACAATGATGTCAAAAACACTACATGTGTGAGTGTGCTGACCCTGGTGCTAGAGGGGAACACAGCTGGAGGTTCAATGTCTGAATGGGATACAGGACTATAAGTTTGGGAACCACTGCACTAGTTGATTTAGCTGAGTCTGTTTGGACTCCGCTAAATCAATATTTACTTTCTACAATCCAAGTAAACAAATACAAGGTGAAGGGACGGAATAGTGGTGCTTGGATAGACAGTCTATCATGGCAGATCTGGAGCTCTGGTCTCAGACAGTCTTTATCATGGCAGTTTTGGAGCTCTGGTCTGAGACTGTCTTTATCATGGCAGATCTGGAGCTCTGGTCTCAGACAGTCTTTATCATGGCAGCTCTGGAGCTCCGGTCTGAGACGGTCTTTATCATGGCAGATCTGGAGCACACACACACCTTTTAATGTCCCTCACTGTTTGTTTTTAGTCAACTTTGCACAACTCTCTTCATAGACATTCGGACTAAACTTCACAATATTACATCAACATCAGATGAGATATGATGTCTGGACGTGAGCTCAAAGGGATGTTTCAACACTGTGGATGAGAAAACCGTTTTGTACTTCTGGGGTCTGTTCCTCTGATACTGCACTCTCTACTGGAGAAGAGCATTCACTGAGATGCACTGTGCATATATACACAGACACACAGACACAGACAGAGACACAGACAGACACACACAGACAGAGACAGACAGAGACACAGACACACACACAGAGACACACACCCAGCCAGCCAGCCAGCCATTGGACGAGTTAAGTGTACAGAGACGATCAGGGCTGGCAGCCCAAAGACAGCTGGTCACAGAAGAGCAAGGCTGTGTGTGTGTGTGTGTGTGTGTGTGTGTGTGTGTGTGTGTGTGTGTGTGTGTGTGTGTGTGTGTGTGTGTGTGTGTGTGTGTGTGTGTGAGTCAGTTCCTGGCGCATACAGTTGTTCAGCCAGAACCCTGCAGTACTTTCCCCTTGTCCTCTCCAACTCTGTGACGATGAGGAAAGTAGTAGTTTATATTCCTCGGTACGTGTGGTTTGTACCTCTCCTGTGTGTAGAGCTCTGACAGTGAGTGTGTGGCCTTCAGTACGTGTGGTTTGTACCCCTCCTGTGTGTAGAGCACTGACAGTGAGTGTGTGGCCTTCAGTACGTGTGGTTTGTACCCCTCCTGTGTGTAGAGCACTGACAGTGAGTGTGTGGCCTTCAGTACGTGTGGTTTGTACCTCTCCTGTGTGTAGAGCTCTGACAGTGAGTGTGTGGCCTTCAGTAAGTGTGGTTTGTACCCCTCCTGTGTGTAGAACACTGACAGTGAGTGTGTGGCCTTCAGTACGTGTGGTTTGTACCTCTCCTGTGTGTAGAACACTGACAGTGAGTGTGTGGCCTTCAGTACGTGTGGTTTGTACCCCTCCTGTGTGTAGAACACTGACAGTGAGTGTGTGGCCTTCCGTAAGTGTGGTTTGTACCCCTCCTGTGTGTAGAACACTGACAGTGAGTGTGTGGCCTTCAGTACGTGTGGTTTGTACCCCTCCTGTGTGTAGAACACTGACAGTGAGTGTGTGGCCTTCAGTACGTGTGGTTTGTACCCCTCCTGTGTGTAGAACACTGACAGTGAGTGTGTGGCCTTCAGTACGTGTGGTTTGTACCCCTCCTGTGTGTAGAACACTGACAGTGAGTGTGTGGCCTTCAGTACGTGTGGTTTGTACCTCTCCTGTGTGTAGAACACTGACAGTGAGTGTGTGGCCTTCAGTACGTGTGGTTTGTACCCCTCCTGTGTGTAGAACACTGACAGTGAGTGTGTGGCCTTCAGTACGTGTGGTTTGTACCCCTCCTGTGTGTAGAACACTGACAGTGAGTGTGTGGCCTTCAGTACGTGTGGTTTGTACCCCTCCTGTGTGTAGAACACTGACAGTGAGTGTGTGGCCTTCAACCCCACAGCTACCTTGATTCATTAGGCTCCTGAGATCTGCTGAGGAGGAACAGGACAAGGCGATGTTTCCACCATGCAATCAGTGATCTGAGGCTGTGTTCCAAATGGCCCCTATATTCCCTGTAGTGCACTACTTCTGATTAGGGCCCATAGGGCTCTTACTGACCCTTTAAAAATAATTTTAACAGGATGTGATGTCACAGTAATGGAAAAGTCTGCGATGTTATCTGGGCTTGCTGAACACACACACATACAAACACACACTCAGCTCTGCCATTACTGATGATATTAACTGGGTCTATGCAGGCAGGATGACATCACCGTGGTTTGCCCTATGAAAACACTGGACAGACTGTTCCCAAAACAGCCAATAAAGAGATGTACAGAACCCCATGGGCCCTGGTCAAACGTAGTGCACTAAATAAGGAATAGGGTGCCATTCAGGAGGCGACCGCAGTCCCCTTCTAGTGGGCCAGTGGTATGGGCCAGTCCCCTTCTATAGGACCAAGGCTGAAGTCAGAGAGGTGTGGGCCAGTCCCCTTCTATAGGACCAAGGCTGAAGTCAGAGAGGTGTGGGCCAGTCCCCTTCTATAGGACCAAGGCTGAAGTCAGAGAGGTGTGGGTCAGTCCCCTTCTATAGGACCAAGGCTGAAGTCAGAGAGGTGTGGGTCAGTCCCCTTCTATAGGACCAAGGCTGAAGTCAGAGAGGTGTGGGCCAGTCCCCTTCTATAGGACCAAGGCTGAAGTCAGAGAGGTGTGGGCCAGTCCCCTTCTATAGGGCTGAAGTCAGAGAGGTGTGGGTCAGTCCCCTTCTATAGGGCTGAAGTCAGAGAGGTGTGGGCCAGTCCCCTTCTATAGGGCTGAAGTCAGAGAGGTGTGGGTCAGTCCCCTTCTATAGGACCAAGGCTGAAGTCAGAGAGTGTGGGTCAGTCCCCTTCTATAGGGCTGACGTCAGAGAGGTGTGGGTCAGTCCCCTTCTATAGGGCTGAAGTCAGAGAGGTGTGGGCCAGTCCCCTTCTATCGGACCAAGGCTGAAGTCAGAGAGGTGTGGGTCAGTCCCCTTCTATAGGGCTGACGTCAGAGAGGTGTGGATCAGTCCCCTTCTATAGGGCTGAAGTCAGAGAGGTGTGGGTCAGTCCCCCTTCTATAGGGCTGAAGTCAGAGAGGTGTGGGCCAGTCCCCTTCTATAGGGCTGAAGTCAGAGAGGTGTGGGTCAGTCCCCTTCTATAGGGCTGAAGTCAGAGAGGTGTGGGTCAGTCCCCTTCTATAGGGCTGAAGTCAGAGAGGTGTGGGTCAGTCCCCTTCTATAGGGCTGAAGTCAGAGAGGTGTGGGTCAGTCCCCTTGTATAGTGCTGAAGTCAGAGAGGTGTGGGTCAGTCCCCTTCTATAGGGCTGAAGTCAGAGGTGTGGGTCAGTCCCCTTCTATAGGGCTGAAGTCAGAGGTGTGGGTCAGTCCCCTTCTATAGGGCTGAAGTCAGAGAGGTGTGGGTCAGTCCCCTTCTATAGGACCAAGGCTGAAGTCAGAGAGGTGTGGGTCAGTCCCCTTCTATAGGGCTGAAGTCAGAGAGGTGTGGGCCAGTCCCCTTCTATAGGACCAAGGCTGAAGTCAGAGAGGTGTGGGCCAGTCCCCTTCTATCGGACCAAGGCTGAAGTCAGAGAGGTGTGGGTCAGTCCCCTTCTATAGGGCTGAAGTCAGAGAGGTGTGGGTCAGTCCCCTTCTATAGGGCTGAAGTCAGAGAGGTGTGGGTCAGTCCCCTTGTATAGGGCTGAAGTCAGAGAGGTGTGGGTCAGTCCCCTTCTATAGTGCTGAAGTCAGAGAGGTGTGGGCCAGTCCCCTTGTATAGGGCTGAAGTCAGAGAGGTGTGGGCCAGTCCCCTTGTATAGTGCTGAAGTCAGAGAGGTGTGGGTCAGTCCCCTTCTATAGTGCTGAAGTCAGAGAGGTGTGGGCCAGTCCCCTTGTATAGGGCTGAAGTCAGAGGTGTGGGTCAGTCCCCTTCTATAGGGCTGAAGTCAGAGAGGTGTGGGTCAGTCCCCTTCTATAGGGCTGAAGTCAGAGAGGTGTGGGTCAGTCCCCTTCTATAGGACCAAGGCTGAAGTCAGAGAGGTGTGGGTCAGTCCCCTTCTATAGGGCTGAAGTCAGAGAGGTGTGGGCCAGTCCCCTTCTATAGGGCTGAAGTCAGAGAGGTGTGGGTCAGTCCCCTTCTATAGGGCTGAAGTCAGAGAGATGTGGGTCAGTCCCCTTCTATAGGGCTGAAGTCAGAGAGGTGTGGGTCAGTCCCCTTCTATAGGGCTGAAGTCAAAGAGGTGTGGGTCAGTCCCCTTCTATAGGGCTGAAGTCAGAGAGGTGTGGGCCAGTCCCCTTCTATAGGACCAAGGCTGAAGTCAGAGAGGTGTGGGTCAGTCCCCTTCTATAGGGCTGAAGTCAGAGAGGTGTGGGTCAGTCCCCTTCTATAGGACCAAGGCTGAAGTCAGAGAGGTGTGGGTCAGTCCCCTTCTATAGGGCTGAAGTCAGAGAGGTGTGGGTCAGTCCCCTTCTATAGGACCAAGGCTGAAGTCAGAGAGGTGTGGGTCAGTCCCCTTCTATAGGGCTGAAGTCAGAGAGGTGTGGGCCAGTCCCCTTCTATAGGACCAAGGCTGAAGTCAGAGAGGTGTGGGTCAGTCCCCTTCTATAGGGCTGAAGTCAAAGAGGTGTGGGTCAGTCCCCTTCTATAGGACCAAGGCTGAAGTCAGAGAGGTGTGGGTCAGTCCCCTTCTATAGGACCAAGGCTGAAGTCAGAGAGGTGTGGGTCAGTCCCCTTCTATAGGGCTGAAGTCAGAGAGGTGTGGGTCAGTCCCTTTCTATAGGACCAAGGCTGAAGTCAGAGAGGTGTGGGCCAGTCCCCTTCTATAGGACCAAGGCTGAAGTCAGAGAGGTGTGGGTCAGTCCCCTTCTATAGGGCTGAAGTCAGAGAGGTGTGGGTCAGTCCCTTTCTATAGGACCAAGGCTGAAGTCAGAGAGGTGTGGGCCAGTCCCCTTCTATAGGGCTGAAGTCAGAGAGGTGTGGGTCAGTCCCCTTCTATAGGGCTGAAGTCAGAGAGGTGTGGGTCAGTCCCCTTCTATCGGACCAAGGCTGAAGTCAGAGAGATGTGGGCCAGTCCCCTTCTATAGGACCAAGGCTGAAGTCAGAGAGGTGTGGGTCAGTCCCCTTCTATAGGACCAAGGCTGAAGTCAGAGAGATGTGGGCCAGTCCCCTTCTATAGGACCAAGGCTGAAGTCAGAGAGGTGTGGGTCAGTCCCCTTCTATAGGGCTGAAGTCAGAGAGGTGTGGGTCAGTCCACTTCTATAGGACCAAGGCTGAAGTCAGAGAGGTGTGGGCCAGTCTCCTTCTATAGGACCAAGGCTGAAGTCAGAGAGGTGTGGGTCAGTCCCCTTCTATAGGGCTGAAGTCAGAGAGGTGTGGATCAGTCCCCTTCTATAGGACCAAGGCTGAAGTCAGAGAGGTGTGGGTCAGTCCCCTTCTATAGGACCAAGGCTGAAGTCAGAGAGAGCTGAAGTCAGAGAGATGTGGGTCAGTCCCCTTCTATAGGGCTGAAGTCAGAGAGGTGTGGGTCAGTCCCCTTCTGTAGGGCCAAGGCTGAAGTCAGAGAGGTGGGGGCCAGTCCCTTTCTGTAGGACCAAGGCTGAAATCTGAGGGCTGTGGGAGACTGTGGCTTTAAATAATCCGGAAGTCTTTAAGAGTGTATTTGAGAGAGATGCCTGTACAGTTATCAGATAATCCCATTGCCTGTACAGTTATCAGATAATCCCATTGCCTGTACAGTTATCAGATAATCCCATTGCCTGTACAGTTACCAGATAATCCCATTGCCTGTACAGTTACCAGATAATCCCATTGCCTGTACAGTTACCAGATAATCCCATTGCCTGGACACTTTTCCTTTTTGCTACATATGTACTGATTATAAAAACAGGCTCTTTAAATAGAACGAAAGTTCTATCTTTCAATAAGCATGTGACCATTTAACAAGAGGAAGTGCATTGCTATGGAACAGACGCATAGTGATGCCTCTAAATTCAGCACATATAACCAAAGACAAGAATCTGCAGCCCATTAATGGTCGGGTTAATGCTGGCCTATAGGAAATGACTCTTCTTGATCCCTCACTTCCGCCCCTACCAGTCTCTCTGTCGCCCCTCAGAGGACTGCATGGTCTGTGTCTACAGGACAAGGAACTCATTCTAAACTCAGACAAAAAAGAAACATCCCTTTTCCAGGACCCGGTCTTTCAAAGATAATTCGTAAAAATCCAAATATCTTCACTGATCTTCATTGTAAAGGGTTTAAACACTGTTTCCATGCTGGTTCAATGAACCATAAACAATGAATGAACATGCACCTGTGGAACGGTCGTTAAGACACTAACAGCTTACAGACGGTAGGCAATTAAGGTCACAGTTCTGAATGTCCTGTGTGGCTCAGTCGGTAGAGCATGGCGCTTGCAACGCCAAGCGTCGTGGGTTCGATTCCCGCTGGGGCCACCCATATGTAAAAGTAGTGGCCCCAGCCGACTTGTAAGTCGCTTTGGACAAAAGCGTCTGCTAAATGGGATATATATATACTTAGGACACTAAAGAGGTCTTTCTAAAACAGCGCTACAGGGAGACAGGACGGACACCTGATCTTCCTCGCAGTGGCAGACCACATGTAACAACACCTGCACAGGATCGGTACATCGGAACATCACACCTGCGGGACAGGTACAGGATGGCAGCAACAACTTACACCAGGAACGCACAATCCCTCCATCAATCCCGTAATAGGCTGAGAGAGGCTGGACTGAGGGCTTGTAGGCCTGTTGTAAGGCAGGTCCTCACCAGACATCACCGGCAACAACGTCGCCTATGAGCACAAACCCACCATCGCTGGACCAGACAGGACTGGCAAAAAGTCATTACTATAATACACAGTCTAGACATAGAGAGAGACAATATGTAGTCATTACTATAGTACACAGTCTAGAGAGAGAGAGACAATATGTATTCATTACTATAGTACACAGTCTAGAGAGAGAGACAATATGTATTCATTACTATAGTACACAGTCTAGACAGAGAGAGACAATATGTAGTCATTACTATAGTACACAGTCTAGAGAGAGAGAGACTATATGTAGTCATTACTATAGTACAAAGCCTAGAGAGAGAGAGACTATATGTAGTCATTACTATAGTACACAGTCTAGAGAGACAATATGTAGTCATTACTATAGTACACAGTCTAGAGAGAGACAATATGTAGTCATTACTATAGTACACAGTCTAGAGAGACAATATGTAGTCATTACTATAGTACACAGTCTAGAGAGAGACAATATGTAGTCATTACTATAGTACACAGCCCAGAGAGACAATATGTAGTCATTACTATAGTACACAGACTAGAGAGAGACTATGTAGTCATTACTATAGTACACAGACTAGAGAGAAAGAGACAATATGTAGTCATTACTATAGTACACAGTCTAGAGAGAGACTATGTAGTCATTACTATAGTACACAGTCTAGAGAGACAATATGTAGTCATTACTATAGTACACAGTCTAGAGAGAGACCATATGTAGTCATTACTATAGTACACAGTCTAGAGAGACAATATGTAGTCATTACTATAGTACACAGACTAGAGAGAGACAATATGTAGTCATTACTATAGTACACAGTCTAGAGAGAGACCATATGTAGTCATTACTATAGTACACAGTCTAGAGAGACAATATGTAGTCATTACTATAGTACACAGTCTAGAGAGAGACAATATGTAGTCATTACTATAGTACACAGACTAGAGAGAGACAATATGTAGTCATTACTATAGTACACAGTCTAGAGAGAGACCATATGTAGTCATTACTATAGTACACAGTCTAGAGAGACAATATGTAGTCATTACTATAGTACACAGTCTAGAGAGAGACAATATGTAGTCATTACTATAGTACACAGTCTAGAGAGACAATATGTAGAGACAATATGTAGTCATTACTGTAGTACACAGTCTAGAGAGACAATATGTAGTCATTACTGTAGTACACAGTCTAGAGAGACAATATGTAGTCATTACTATAGTACACAGTCTAGAGAGAGACCATATGTAGTCATTACTATAGTACACAGTCTAGAGAGACAATATGTAGTCATTACTATAGTACACAGTCTAGAGAGAGACAATATGTAGTCATTACTATAGTAGACAGTCTAGAGAGACAATATGTAGTCATTACTATAGTACACAGTCTAGAGAGAGACTATATGTAGTCATTACTATAGTACACAGTCTAGAGAGACAATATGTAGTCATTACTATAGTACACAGTCTAGAGAGATACAATATGTAGTCATTACTATAGTACACAGTCTAGAGAGAGACAATATGTAGTCATTACTATAGTACACAGCCTAGAGAGAGAGAGACTATATGTAGTCATTACTATAGTACACAGCCCAGAGAGAGAGAGACTATATGTAGTCATTACTATAGTACACAGCCCAGAGAGAGAGAGACTATATGTAGTCATTACTATAGTACACAGTCTAGAGAGAGACTATATGTAGTCATTACTATAGTACACAGTCTAGAGAGAGACAATATGTAGTCATTACTATAGTACACAGTCTAGAGAGAGACAATATGTAGTCATTACTATAGTACACAGTCTAGAGAGACAATATGTAGTCATTACTATAGTACACAGTCTAGAGAGAGACCATATGTAGTCATTACTATAGTACACAGTCTAGAGAGACAATATGTAGTCATTACTATAGTACACAGTCTAGAGAGAGACAATATGTAGTCATTACTATAGTACACAGTCTAGAGAGACAATATGTAGTCATTACTATAGTACACAGTCTAGAGAGAGACTATATGTAGTCATTACTATAGTACACAGTCTAGAGAGACAATATGTAGTCATTACTGTAGTACACAGTCTAGAGAGACAATATGTAGTCATTACTGTAGTACACAGTCTAGAGAGACAATATGTAGTCATTACTATAGTACACAGTCTAGAGAGAGACAATATGTAGTCATTACTATAGTACACAGTCTAGAGAGAGACAATATGTAGTCATTACTATAGTACACAGCCCAGAGAGAGAGAGACAATATGTAGTCATTACTATAGTACACAGTCTAGAGAGACTATATGTAGTCATTACTATAGTACACAGCCCAGAGAGAGAGAGACAATATGTAGTCATTACTATAGTACACAGTCTAGAGAGAGACAATATGTAGTCATTACTATAGTACACAGTCTAGAGAGACAATATGTAGTCATTACTATAGTACACAGCCCAGAGAGAGAGAGAGACTATATGTAGTCATTACTATAGTACACAGACTAGAGAGACTATATGTAGTCATTACTATAGTACACAGCCCAGAGAGAGAGAGACTATATGTAGTCATTACTATAGTACACAGTCTAGAGAGACAATATGTAGTCATTACTATAGTACACAGCCCAGAGAGAGAGAGACTATATGTAGTCATTACTGTAGTACACAGTCTAGAGAGACAATATGTAGTCATTACTATAGTACACAGTCTAGAGAGACAATATGTAGTCATTACTATAGTACACAGTCTAGAGAGACAATATGTAGTCATTACTATAGTACACAGTCTAGAGAGACAATATGTAGTCATTACTATAGTACACAGTCTAGAGAGATACAATATGTAGTCATTACTATAGTACACAGTCTAGAGAGAGACAATATGTAGTCATTACTATAGTACACAGCCTAGAGAGAGAGAGACTATATGTAGTCATTACTATAGTACACAGCCCAGAGAGAGAGAGACTATATGTAGTCATTACTATAGTACACAGCCCAGAGAGAGAGAGACTATATGTAGTCATTACTATAGTACACAGTCTAGAGAGAGACTATATGTAGTCATTACTATAGTACACAGTCTAGAGAGAGACAATATGTAGTCATTACTATAGTACACAGTCTAGAGAGAGACAATATGTAGTCATTACTATAGTACACAGTCTAGAGAGACAATATGTAGTCATTACTATAGTACACAGTCTAGAGAGAGACTATATGTAGTCATTACTATAGTACACAGCCCAGAGAGAGAGAGAGACTATATGTAGTCATTACTATAGTACACAGCCCAGAGAGAGAGAGACAATATGTATTCATTACTATAGTACACAGCCCAGAGAGACAATATGTAGTCATTACTATAGTACACAGTCTAGAGAGACAATATGTAGTCATTACTATAGTACACAGTCTAGAGAGAGACTATATGTAGTCATTACTATAGTACACAGCCCAGAGAGAGAGAGACTATATGTAGTCATTACTATAGTACACAGCCCAGAGAGAGAGAGACTATATGTAGTTGAGTCTTGCTGCAGCCCAGCAGAAACATCATAGGGAAGGAGGGAAGCACATGGCTGCAGACCAGGACCACGGTGTCCTGCAGGAAGAATCAAAACGCTGCAGGCTACAGTTGTTCTCTTCATGGACTGAACTGGAGTCAGAACTAAACAGAAGTTACAGAGAGAGGAGAGACAGAGCAGAGAGAAGGGAAAGGAACAGGAAAAGGAATAGGGAATGGAAAAGGAATAGGGAATGGAAAAGGAATAGAGAATGGAAAAGGAATAGGGAATGGGAAGGAACAGGAAAAGGAATAGGAATAGGGAATGGAAAGGAACATGAAAAGGAATAGGGAATGGGAAGGAACAGGAAAAGGAATAGGGAATGGAAAGGAACAGGAAAAGGAATAGGGAATGGAAAGGAACAGGAAAATGAAAAGGAATAGGGAATGGGGAATGGAACGGAACAGGAAAAGGAATAGGGAATGGAAAAGGAATAGGGAATGGAAAAGGAATAGAGAATGGAAAGGAACAGGAAAAGGAATAGGAATAGGGAATGGAAAGGAACAGGAAAAGGAATAGGGAATGGGAAGGAACAGGAAAAGGAATAGGGAATGGGAAGGAACAGGAAAAGGAATAGGGAATGGAAAGGAACAGGAAAAGGAATATGGAATGGAAAGGAACAGGAAAAGGAAAAGGGAATGGAAAGGAAAAGGAATAGGGCATGAAAAGGAACAGGAAAATGAATAGGGAATGGAAAGGAACAGGAAAAGGAATAGGGAATGGAAAGGAACAGGAAAAGGAATAGGGAATGGAAAGGAAAAGGAATAGGGCATGAAAAGGAACAGGAAAATGAATCGGGATTGGAACAGGAATAGGGAATGGAAAGGAACAGGAAAAGGAATAGGGAATGGAAAGGAACAGGAAAAGGAATAGGGAATGGAAAGGAACAGGAAAAGGAAAAGGAATAGGGAATGGAAAGGAACAGGAAAATGAAAAGGAATAGGGAATGGGGAATGGAATGGAACAGGAAAAGGAAAAGGAATAGGGAATGGAAAGGAACAGGAATAGGGAAGGGAAAGGAATAGGGAATGGAAAGGAACAGGAAAAGGAAAATGAATAGGGAAAGGAACAGGAAAAGGAACAGGAATAGGGAAGGGAAAGGAATAGGGAATGGAAAGGAACAGGAAAAGGAATAGGGAATGGAAAGGAACAGGAAAATGAATAGGGAATGGAAAGGAACAGGAAAAGGAAAAGGAATAGGGAATGGAAAGGAACAGGAAAATGAAAAGGAATAGGGAATGGGGAATGGAATGGAACAGGAAAAGGAAAAGGAATAGGGAATGGAAAGGAACAGGAATAGGGAAGGGAAAGGAATAGGGAATGGAAAGGAACAGGAAAAGGAAAATGAATAGGGAAAGGAACAGGAAAAGGAACAGGAATAGGGAAGGGAAAGGAATAGGGAATGGAAAGGAACAGGAAAAGGAATAGGGAATGGAACGGAACAGGAAAAGGAATAGGGAATGGAAAAGGAATAGGGAATGGAAAAGGAATAGAGAATGGAAAGGAACAGGAAAAGGAATAGGAATAGGGAATGGAAAGGAACAGGAAAAGGAATAGGGAATGGGAAGGAACAGGAAAAGGAATAGGGAATGGGAAGGAACAGGAAAAGGAATAGGGAATGGAAAGGAACAGGAAAAGGAATATGGAATGGAAAGGAACAGGAAAAGGAATAGGGAATGGAAAGGAAAAGGAATAGGGCATGAAAAGGAACAGGAAAATGAATAGGGAATGGAAAGGAACAGGAAAAGGAATAGGGAATGGAAAGGAACAGGAAAAGGAATAGGGAATGGAAAGGAAAAGGAATAGGGCATGAAAAGGAACAGGAAAATGAATCGGGATTGGAACAGGAATAGGGAATGGAAAGGAACAGGAAAAGGAATAGGGAATGGAAAGGAACAGGAAAAGGAATAGGGAATGGAAAGGAACAGGAAAAGGAAAAGGAATAGGGAATGGAAAGGAACAGGAAAATGAAAAGGAATAGGGAATGGGGAATGGAATGGAACAGGAAAAGGAAAAGGAATAGGGAATGGAAAGGAACAGGAATAGGGAAGGGAAAGGAATAGGGAATGGAAAGGAACAGGAAAAGGAAAATGAATAGGGAAAGGAACAGGAAAAGGAACAGGAATAGGGAAGGGAAAGGAATAGGGAATGGAAAGGAACAGGAAAAGGAAAATGAATAGGGAAAGGAACAGGAAAATGAATAGGGAAAGGAACAGGAAAAGGAATAGGGAATGGAAAGGAACAGGAAAAGGAATAGGGAATGGAAAGGAACAGGAAAAGGAATAGGGAATGGAAAGGAACAGGAAAAGGAATAGGGAATGGAACAGGAAAAGGAAAAGGAATAGGGAATGGAAAGGAACAGGAAAAGGAAAATGAATAGGAAAAGGAACAGGAAAAGGAATAGGGAATGGAAAGGAACAGGAAAAGGAATAGGCAATGGAAAGGAACAGGAAAAGGAATAGGGAATGGAAAGGAACAGGAAAAGGAATAGGGAATGGAAAGGAACAGGAAAAGGAATAGGGAATGGAAAGGAACAGGAAAAGGAATAGGGAATGGAAAGGAACAGGAATAGGGAAGGGAAAGGAAAAGGAATAGGGAATGGAAAGGAACAGGAAAAGGAAAAGGAATAGGGAATGGAAGATGTGACGGAAAGATACCATCACTGTGCTTTGGTTTTAAGTCAGATGATGAGAAGTCTAAATTCCGTTTTGGTATTAAATGTGTAGGAAACAGTAAAACACGAAGAGGAAAGGGACTGACAGTGGCAGTCAGAGAAGAGCATCTGTTAAACGATGACATGATGGTGTTAGAATGAGCACGTGTGTAGATGTTACACCTTTCATCCAAACTAAAGGTCAGTAATAATCTGTTGCATTGAGTCCTCCTGCATGGAGAGTTGAAGTCTGAGTGAGTCTGTCCACTGCCAGATGAGAGATGGAAAAGCTGGGGTTTAACATAGTAGATTTGAGCCCAAAAGAGTTACGACAGAATCTCCAGATTCAATAATGGAAACAACTGTCTATTGCACAAGCCAGTCTGGGCTGACTGGAGGAGCGAGAGAGAGGGGAGAGAGAGGTAGGAGGGAGAGGGAGAGGGAGAGGGAGGGGGAGAGAGAGAGAGAGAGAGAGAGAGAGAGAGAGAGAGAGAAATATAGAGATGAGAGAGGTAGGAGGGAGGGGGAGAGAGAGTGGGAGAGAGAGTGGGAGGAGAGAGAAATATAGAGAGGAGAGAGGTAGGAGGGAGGGGGAGAGAGAGTGGGAGGGGGAGGGGGAGAGAGGGAGGAGAGAGAGAAATATAGAGAGGAGAGAGGTAGGATGGAGGGGAGAGAGAGGTAGGAGGGAGGGGGGAGAGAGAGAGAGAACCAGAGCCTCAAAACCAGATGTTTTCCTGGCCCACCATTCCAACCTGGACTTGAACAGTCTTTATGATCAGGTGCACCTATACAAGGCAGCAGTGGCCACCTTCGCCACCTTCGCCAGGACTCTAAAGGACATCACCCTCAACTGCAGCCCCAACACCTCACACAGGAGTATCAGATCAACAGACACCCCACCCAGACCAGTGAGACACTCTCCCAGACCTGTGTGACCCCCCCGGACCTACACATAGAGGACCCACGCTGGGAGGACCTACATCCAGACCACAGCACCACCAGCCACATCCACACAAAGTCTTCACTATTTCATCCTGGACTATCCAGGGCCTGAGGTCATCTGCCTTTGGTCTAAAGAGCAGGAACCTGGAAATCAGAAATACAGAACATGTCATCCTACAAGAAACCTGGTATAGAAGAGATGGACCCACTGGTTGCCCTCGAGGTTACAGACAGCTGGTAGTCCCATCCACCAAACTACCAGGTATGAAACAGGGTAGGGACTCAGGAGGTATGCTAATTTGGTATATGAATCAAAACTGGAAGCTTTTACATTTAGCTAGAATTTCTAAAGGAAATGATGTCAACAGAGAAACATATCCTCCTATGTGCTAACTAAGGAAACGCCCCTCTAACCACTAGGCTACCTAACGTGATAACACTGGACTAGGGCCTAACGTGATAACATTGGACTAGGGCCTAACGTGATAACATTGGATTAGGGCCTAACGTGATAACACTGGACTAGGGCCTAACGTGATAACATTGGACTAGGGCCTAACGTGATAACACTGGACTAGGGCCTAACGTGATAACATTGGGACTAGGGCCTAACGTGATAACACTGGACTAGGGCCTAACGTGATAACATTGGACTAGGGCCTAACGTGATAACACTGGACTAGGGCCTAACGTGATAACATTGGACTAGGGCCTAACGTGATAACACTGGACTAGGGCCTAACGTGATAACACTGGACTAGGGCCTAACGTGATAACACTGGACTAGGGCCTAACGTGATAACACTGGACTAGGGCCTAATGTGATAACATTGGACTAGGGCCTAACGTGATAACATTGGACTAGGGCCTAACGTGATAACATTGGACTAGGGCCTAACGTGATAACACTGGACTAGGGCCTAACGTGATAACACTGGACTAGGGCCTAACGTGATAACACTGGACTAGGGCCTAACGTGATAACATTGGACTAGGGCCTAACGTGATAACATTGGACTAGGGCCTAACGTGATAACACTGGACTAGGGCCTAACTTGATAACACTGGACTAGGGCCTAACGTGATAACATTGGACTAGGGCCTAACGTGATAACGTTGCTTTTAAAATCCACATTGTCAACAGCTGCCTATGGATTGAATCCATGCCTCAGCCTATACAGTAATATACATTAAACTTATGAATATACAATTCTGTTCTTTGAAATAAAACATATCCTTATGTTTCTTAAGACCTGCCTAAACACAATACATGAATTCTATATTTATTTAGGTTGAAGTATTTCCTGAGGTGATAACACAACAGTAGATGTGTAGGCTGGAGGTGTGTTTAATAGGTTCTAATAGAACGGTTGATATACCTGGTGGTGGTACTGTTAAATGGGGTACCTGGTGGTGCTGCTGTTAAATGGGGTACCTGGTGGTGCTACTGTTAAATGGGGTAAAAGAAAAGCCCATGAATGCAAACAGAATAAATATTTACTACAAAAATATTTTCTGTGCTTGAATATATAATATAACATAATATAATGTATGACTATAATGCTTCTCCTGAGTTGAAACAGCCAAATGTGAGCCGGGAATAACAACATTGCATGCTAACTCAAACAACAAAAGATACTAAGTCGTTCGGACGAGATAATTGCGTTGTTGCTTTGCCTTGGACTGGAAGTCTTCCTTACTCAAACTCACCAGAAGTAGAATGGAACTAAAGTGGAATTTGCGCAATGGATGTCAGAGATTTGTTTGTGTTCTTACTAGATGATCCCACAAGCATCAGTATTTTGTAATAAATGTGAACATTGACAGGGCACTCTGGGTATTACATTCCAAGTTTGTCTCTTTTCCAGTAAACTGGAAATGAACTTCACAAGTACTTCCCGATAATAATGAATCCTTCAAAGTGACGTGTTGTTGACCACTGTCTCTATAAGTAGCTGCACCAACCCATTTCTCTGTCGTTCTGTTGCAGAGCAGGAACATCACATCCTAGCACATCAACCTAAGAGGTATGGTTCCCACTTGTTTAGTGCTCGTCTTCATTATATTGCTGCAGTTTAAAGGCACAATATAGAAGCTGTACGGATGTTCAACGGTCATTTCAATCGTTACAACCATCGATTTATTGAAGAATATAGATGATCAATGTGTTATGAGCTGATTATGACTGCGTTATCCTGTCGTCAATCGATGTTCCTATTACTTCACTGTGTCTGTTGCTGTTTCCATTTGAGTCTTTGTAAACACACCGATAGCTTCTGTTTAAACTAGCATGTTGAGCTCCTGTTGGTCCTGTCGTCAATCGATCTTCCTATTACTTCACTGTGTCTGTTGCTGTTTCCATTTGAGTCTTTGTAAACACACCGATAGCTTCTGTTTAAACTAGCATGTTGATCTCCTGTTGATCTCCTGTCGTCAATTGATCTTCCTATTACCTCACTGTTTCTGTTGCTGTTTCCATTTGAGTCTTTGTAAACACACCGATAGCTTCTGTTTAAACTAGCATGTTGAGCTCCTGTTGGTCCTGTCGTCAATCGATCTTCCTATTACTTCACTGTGTCTGTTGCTGTTTCCATTTGAGTCTTTGTAAACACACCGATAGCTTCTGTTTAAACTAGCATGTTGATCTCCTGTTGATCTCCTGTCGTCAATTGATCTTCCTATTACCTCACTGTTTCTGTTGCTGTTTCCATTTGAGTCTTTGTAAACACACCGATAGCTTCTGTTTAAACTAGCATGTTGAGCTCCTGTTGGTCCTGTCGTCAATCGATCTTCCTATTACCTCACTGTGTCTGTTGCTGTTTCCATTTGAGTCTTTGTAAACACACCGATAGCTTCTGTTTAAACTAGCATGTTGATCTCCTGTTGATCTCCTGTCGTCAATCGATGTTCCTATTACCTCACTGTTTCTGTTGCTGTTTCCATTTGAGTCTTTGTAAACACACCGATAGCTTCTGTTTAAACTAGCATGTTGAGCTCCTGTTGGTCCTGTCGTCAATTGTTCCATCTGTCTCATTTGAGAAAGGTTACATTTTCGTTCCATCCCTCAACTGGCAACAAAGTGGCAGAGTCAAGCTGTTGAAATGACACATTCACATATTCTACATGCTGCTTTTCAACATCTTGTATTCTTGTCGATCCCATTGACAGTAAAGGTTCCCATCATGCACTTTATAAGCAGATGTTTCCTGTTCTTCTGTTTGTATGACACCAGTGATTTACTGTCCCTTTGGTCTCTGTGTTCTTCTCCCTGATGTTTTAGGTTATGGCTCTGAGCAGACCTCTGACTTTGGTCTCTGTGTTCTTCTCCCTGATGTTCTAGGTTATGGCTCTGAGCAGACCTCTGACTTTGGTCTCTGTGTTCTTCTCCCTGGTGTTTTAGGTTATGGCTCTGAGCAGACCTCTGACTTTGGGTCTCTGTGTTCTTCTCCCTGGTGTTTTAGGTTATGGCTCTGAGCAGACCTCTGACTTTGGGTCTCTGTGTTCTTCTCCCTGATGTTTTAGGTTATGGCTCTGAGCAGACCTCTGACTTTGGGTCTCTGTGTTCTTCTCCCTGGTGTTTTAGGTTATGGCTCTGAGCAGACCTCTGACTTTGGTCTCTGTGTTCTTCTCCCTGGTGTTCTAGGTTATGGCTCTGAGCAGACCTCTGACTTTGGGTCTCTGTGTTCTTCTCCCTGGTGTTTTAGGTTATGGCTCTGAGCAGACCTCTGACTTTGGTCTCTGTGTTCTTCTCCCTGGTGTTTTAGGTTATGGCTCTGAGCAGACCTCTGACTTTGGTCTCTGTGTCTTCTCCCTGGTGTTTTAGGTTATGGCTCTGAGCAGACCTCTGACTTTGGGTCTCTGTGTTCTTCTCCCTGATGTTTTAGGTTATGGCTCTGAGCAGACCTCTGACTTTGGTCTCTGTGTTCTTCTCCCTGATGTTTTAGGTTATGGCTCTGAGCAGACCTCTGACTTTGGTCTCTGTGTTCTTCTCCCTGGTGTTTTAGGTTATGGCTCTGAGCAGACCTCTGACTTTGGTCTCTGTGTTCTTCTCCCTGGTGTTCTAGGTTATGGCTCTGAGCAGACCTCTGACTTTGGGGCTCTGTCTCTTCTCCCTGCTGGTTCTGCCAGTCCAGATGGAGAAGTGTGAATGCCAGGGTCCTAGAGGAATGCCTGGGATTCCTGGCATTCCTGGCCCTCGTGGGCCTGTTGGGCCTTCTGGAGGTAAATGAGTTGCAAGCTTAATACAACTGCCTTACCCTATCATAACCCAAAATATAAGACGGTTGATTTTGGAGTAAACTGTCACTTTAAGCATGTACATTAATTTGCGTACCTGATGATGGAGAACAAAGAACTCTGAATTACCTCAGTTAGATCAACCCTCCTAGTCCTACAAACAGGCCTTGTCTGTACCAGCTGCCAAACATAACTGGGGCTGGGGTATAATGTGAAAGCCCAATCCGGTATATTTCCTGCTGTTAGCCTTTGATAAAAAATAAAACATAAAAAACAATAACATAGACTGTTGATGTTGTAATAAAGTGCCACTTTAAGCCAGATCAGACTGCAGAGCACTTTGCAGGCTAATTGAAGCTGTCTTTGGTGTGTACAGTATTGTGATGAACCCGATCCCTGTTGTCTCTCCATAGGCATGCCTGGACTTCCTGGTCCACCTGGAGAGAGAGGTAGAGTCTGACAGGGTCACGACACCCTTCACTTAAGAGGGTCACGACACCCCTCATGGAAGGGGGTCACAACACCCCTCATGTAAGGGGGTCACAACACCCCTCACGTAAGGGGGTCACAACACCCTTCACGTAAGGGGGTCACAACACGCTTCACGTAAGGGGGTCACAACACCCTTCACGTAAGGGGTCACAACACCCTTCACGTAAGGGGGTCACAACACCCTTCACATAAGGGGGTCACAACACCCTTCGCGTAAGGGGGTCACAACGCCCTTCGCGTAAGGGGTCACAACGCCCTTCACTTAAGGGGGTCACAACACCCTTCACGGAAGGGGGTCACAACACCCTTCACGGAAGGGGGTCACAACACCCTTCACGTAAGGGGTCACAACACCCTTCACGTAAAGGGGGTCACAACACCCCGCTTCACGTAAGGGGTCACAACACCCTTCACGTAAGGGGGTCACAACACCCTTCACGTAAGGGGGTCACAACGCCCTTCGCGTAAGGGGTCACAACGCCCTTCGCGTAAGGGGGTCACAACGCCCTTCACGTAAGGGGGTCACAACACCCTTCACGTAAGGGGGTCACAACGCCATTCACGTAAGGGGGTCACAACGCCCTTCACGTAAGGGGGTCACTACGCCCTTCACGTAAGGGGGTCACAACACCCTTCACGTAAGGGGGTCACAACGCCCTTCACGTAAGGGGGTCACAACGCCCTTCACGTAAGGGGGTCACTACGCCCTTCACGTAAGGGGGTCACAACGCCATTCACGCAAGGGTGTCACAACACCCTTCACCATTTTTTTGGAAGACAAAGACCTCTGAAGACCTCAATTAGATAACCACATCAATTCCTAGAAAGAGGCTTTGTCTGTGCCAATTGCCAAAATAAACCTGGCCTAGGAACAGTGCGTTAACTGCCTGTTCAGGGGCAGAATGACAGATTTGTATCTTGTCAGCTCGGGGATTTGAACTAGTCCAACGCTCTAACCACTAGGCTACCCTGACGCCCCATTAAAAGGGGCTGGGGTAAGTGAATTAAGTGAACTTGTTTCTAATTTGTATGTAAGTGTCTTTCCTCATGCTGAAGACATTTGACTCTACAACCCATAAAGCCTGTCTTACCTCCATCTTGGTAATTTGGAAAACCTTTAAAAAATGTCTTCTCGTGACCGATAAGTCCATCCACATCTCCATCATCTCCTATCATTATACAGCCATCCACACCTCTATCTCCTATCATTATACAGCCACCTACATCTCTATTATCTCCTATCATTATACAGCCATCTACATCTCTATTATCTCCTATCGTTATACAGCCATCCACATCTCTATCTTCTATCATTATACAGCCATCTACATCTCTATTATCTCCTATCGTTATACAGCCATCCACATCTCCATCATCTCTTATCAGTATACAGCCATCCACATCTCTATTATCTCCTATCATTACACAGCCATCCACATCTCTATTATCTCCTATCATTATACAGCCATCCACATCTCTATTATCTCCTCTCATTATACAGCCATCCACATGTCTATTATCTCTCCATAGGCCCACCTGGACCTCCTGAACTCTCTGGTGTTCCTTGTTTAGTTGGTCGAGATGAACGAGGTCCCTGGTCCACCTGGATCACCTGGACCCCGGGCCCTGCAGGAGCTACTGGTATACAGCTGACTGATCTCTTCCTGGTTATGTATTTATTATTTGATTCTCTCTAGTCATACCTTCTGTTTTCACAGACTTAGACCTGGAACCCCTGCAAGAAAGCTTGGTCAAACTGGAGTTGGGTAAGGAAGTGAATTTCAGAGAGCATGAGGATATGTACTTGAATGCAACATTACAGATCCCGGATCTTAATTTGATCACTCTGTTGTCACTGAGAATTTTCCTGCACAGTAGTAAATGCAAACGTTTAGTGTTCTCGAGGTTTAAAAAGGTTAAAAAAGGCTTCTAAAGTTTTAATTTCCACTTAGAAATGTCAGACTTGTTTTGCCTTAACAAAACATGGATCATCAATCCCTGCAAATAATGTCCATCCATTATAATCCACATAACAATGAATATTTCCTGTTGCTGCAGGATCATTTTCCTGCTGTGTGAAACTGGCTCAAATTAAGATACTGCATCCGTAGATTATATATTGTCTCTTACTAAGTATCCATTCAATGTAAATTATGCAGTATTCGTAATTTGGGAAAAGGAGGTGTGAATTTAGTCATGTGTTGGCATTTGTGAAATATGAAACGTTTACTTTTGTTTCCCTTTTAATGTTACACTGACTGCATTAATAATGGTTTCTCTTCAGTCATAAACTATGACTTCACCAGAAGAGTTGACAAGAAGTACTTTGTGTCACACAAGAGACCGGGTTCCTTTGACGATGCTGTTCAGTTCTGTACCCAAGAGGGGCTTGGTGTTGGCTTTGCCGAAGAACGAGGAGAAAACACTGCTCTCACTCAGGTCTTTGAAGGGGCATTGAAGAATGCATGGCTCAATGTGGACAACAGTAAAGAGGGGAGGTTTCAGGTAGATTTGAAAGGCCATCCCCTCCCCTTTTCCAAATGGGGAGATGGGGAACCAAAAGTGCCTGATGGGGATAGAGGCTGTACAATGTTGACCGAGTCAGGTGCATGGCAGGTGACATATGATTGCTCCTTCAATGCCTATATCGTGTGTGAGATATAGGGACATGTCTATGAAAAGCTGTTTCAGAGTTTACCATGAAAGCTTTCTTCACTTCAATTACGATTCTCCAGGTCTTGTCTCTAGGTCTTGTCTCTAGGTCTTGGTCTCTAGGTCTTGTCTCTAGGTCTTGTCTCTAGGTCTTGTCTCTAGGTCTTGTCTCTAGGTTTTATCTAATGCACATTTTCAGTTCTTCACATTTCCTCATTTTTTTTTATTCAAATGAGCTCATTAAAATGTGGGTCACAATATAAAATGGAAAGGTTAACTTGTTGATTAAAGCAACAAACACATTTACTTTGGTTCTTGTCTGTCTCTTTCATGCTCCTTCTCTGAACAGATTGGCTACTGATCAAACACATTTACTTTGGTTCTTGTCTGTCTCCTTCATGCTCCTTCTCTCTGAACAGATTGGCTATTGATCAAACACATTTACTTTGGTTCTTGTCTGTCTCCTTCATGCCCTTCTCTCTGAACAGATTGGCTACTGATCAAACACATTTACTTTGGTACTTGTCTGTCTCCTTCATGCTCCTTCTCTCTGAACAGATTGGCTACTGATCAAACACATTTACTTTGGTACTTGTCTGTCTCCTTCATGCTCCTTCTCTCTGAACAGATTGGCTACTGCTCAAACACATTTACTTTGGTACTTGTCTGTCTCCTTCATGCTCCTTCTCTCTGAACAGTTTGGCTACTGATCAAACACATTTACTTTGGTACTTGTCTGTCTCCTTCATGCTCCTTCTCTCTGAACAGATTGGCAGATTGCCTGCCCCCTCCTTAGTGCTGGTGTTATAGGCTTCTCTGGAGACGTAATGACAGGTTATCTGTACCACCAGAGGGTGAAGGGGGACCTGTATCAGTGATGTTGACCAGATAGACAGACCTGCTGAGATATAACACCCCATGTACTCGCCTAAGATTGTACTTTTCTGTCCCACGTATCATATGACCGTGTACAAAACCAAAATGACATTCTTTTTTTGTGCATATAAAAATATGTCAATGGTATACAATGTCTGCCAATGGTACAAATAATTGATATAAGTGCAATACAGAACTCAGATCTACTCTGAATCTACACAGAGCTGTACTGCTGTGTTTCCCTGAGAATTCACTGTTCCATGTTTCTCTAAGGTCTACATATTATCATCAGAGGGTGGAGTGTATCAGTGATGTTGACCAGACAGACAGATCACCTGTAGATCACCTCATGTACTCGCCAATGGTTATAAAATCGAATGTTATTTGTCAAATGTGCCGAATACAACAGCTTTAGACCTTACAGTGAAATGCTTACTTACAAGCCAACAATGCATTTAAGAAAATACAAAAAACGATAAGAAAACATATAATTAAAGAGCAGTAAACAACAATAGCAGGGCTATATACAGGGGGTACAGGGTACGCACAGAGTCGATGTGGAGGCTATATACAGGGGGTACCGGTACAGAGTCGTATGGGAGGCTATATACAGGGGTACCGGTAGAGAGTCAATGTGGAGGCTATATACAGGGGGTACCGGTACAGAGTCGATGTGGAGGCTATATACAGGGGGTACCGGTACAGAGTCGATGTGAGGCTATATACAGGTACCAGTACAGAGTCAATGTGGAGGCTATATACAGGGGGTACCGGCACAGAGTCAATGTGGAGGCTATATACAGGGGGTACCGGGTACAGAGTCGATGTGGAGGCTATATACAGGGGGTACCGGTAGAGAGTCAATGTGGAGGCTATATACAGGGGGTACCAGTACAGAGTCAATGGGAGGCTATATATACAGGGGGTACCGGTACAGAGTCGATGTGGAGGCTATATACAGGGGTACCAGTACAGAGTCAATGTGGAGGCTATATACAGGGGGTACCGGTACAGAGTCATGGAGGCTATATACAGGGGGTACTGGTACAGAGTCAATGTGGAGGCTATATACAGGGGGTACCGGTAAAGAGTCGATGTGGAGGCTATATACAGGGGGTACCAGTACAGAGTCGATGTGGAGGCTTATACAGGGGGTACCAGTACAGAGTCGATGTGGAGGCTATATACAGGGGGTACCAGTACAGAGTCGATGTGGAGGCTATATACAGG